>NW_026605125.1:257500-262500 GCF_945859705.1 Episyrphus balteatus | reverse complement strand
GATAAGATTATTTTATATAATTTTTAATTGCACCAGCTATCCTGAGGGAAACTTCGGAGGGAACCAGCTACTAGATGGTTCGATTAGTCTTTCGCCCCTATACTCAATTCTGACAATCGATTTGCACGTCAGAACTGTTTCGGTCTTCCATCAGGGTTTCCCCTGACTTCAACCTGATCAAGTATAGTTCACCATCTTTCGGGTCACAGCATATATGCTCAAGGTACGCTCTAGTTAGAGGCATAAATAATATAAATATCATTATGCATAACTGTATAGAACGCCCCGGGATTGAATAAATAATTCATAACAAATTATAAACTAATCCCATTAAATTAAGTTAAGTTAATTATGCCATTGGGTTTTATTAAAAATACCCAATGACTTGCACATATGTTAGACTCCTTGGTCCGTGTTTCAAGACGGGTCCCGAAGGTATCCTGAATCTATCGCATTGTTAATCATAAAAGTGCATACAATATAAATAAACAAATCAATAGATCTATTTACCATTGTAAAATTCCGAAAAATTTAAGCACAATATATAATTATATCTGTCAATGATTTATCAAATCCAAAACATTTATTTTATGTTGAAAATCCGAAGATAAACAATTTGAATAAACTTAAGTAATGGATCTTATGATAAATATTTATTACATTAACAGATTACAATGTCCTTATATGGAAAAATTGCACACTATTGTTAAAATATTTTTTATATATTTTTATATTAGTATTGAATTTTCCATAATGGATATTCAGGTTCATCGGGCTTAACCTCTAAGCAGTTTCACGTACTATTTAACTCTCTATTCAGAGTTCTTTTCAACTTTCCCTCACGGTACTTGTTTACTATCGGTCTCATGGTTATATTTAGTTTTAGATGGAGTTTACCACCCACTTAGTGCTGCACTATCAAGCAACACGACTCTTTGGAAACACCTTCTAGTAATCATTAACGTTATACGGGCCTGGCACCCTCTATGGGTAAATGGCCTCATTTAAGAAGGACTTAAATCGTTAATTTCTCATACTAGATTATAGATGTTCCATACACTGCATCCCATATTTGCCATAAAGACAAAATGGCTTAGTGCTGAACTGATTTCTTTTCGCTCGCCGCTACTAAGAAAATCCTTGTTAGTTTCTTTTCCTTCCCTCATTAATATGCTTAAATTCGGGGAGTTATCTCATATGAGTTGAGGTTGCTTAACACTTTTTATTTGCTTAATAATTTTATATACTCAATTCAAAATATTTTTTATATATCGATCATTTCAGCCATTTTATCAATTCAAGTAGAATGCCTCAATTGCCAAATTATATTATGACAACGATCTGCAATGTTAGAAATTTTTATATACTAACATCCTCTAAAAAATAGATAAAACGAACTTACTGTCGCTCGATATTATTTTGAGGTATATATTATATTTTAATATTATGAATTTTTACAAATCCAATAATATAACATGCGCATTTGATAAATCAAAAGCAGCTTATTTAGCATAGTATCACAACCCTCAACCATATGTAGTCCAAGCAGCACTTCAAAATTAATTAAAGTACATAACAGCATGGACTGCTATATGCGTTCAAAATGTCGATGTTCATGTGTCCTGCAGTTCACACGATGACGCACAGTTTGCTGCGTTCTTCATCGACCCATGAGCCAAGTGATCCACCGCTTAGAGTATTATTATTTTTTTATTTTATATTTAGTCAATTTTTTTTTTTAAGAAATAAAAATTTATTTCTTTTTATATTTTATGTATTTTTTTTATGTTGCGAATGTCCAATTCCAAAGAATCGTTAACTTATAAATTTCTTTTAAAGAAATCTAAGTACAACATTTTTATACATTTTTATTTTTATATATATATATCGTTACAACTTATGCTATGCGTTTTAGCCGGATAGTACCGGGATATTGTCCAAGTACGACACCTTTAGGGGTTAATTCGTCGCAACGTATACACGCCACGCCGAAGGGCGGGTTTTTACACCCAGGAGGATATTACCCCGAAGGGTACGACACCTTTGTTTTTTCGACTTTTGCTCTAGCAAGTTTGTTTATGCATATATATATTTTCATAAGCGTCACTATTTCGATGACGATGACAATTGGCTACCATTTAAATATTTTGTTCATATTTTTTTTTGAAAAAAAAAGACCGAATGCATTACTTATAGTAATACACCCAGTCTAATTTGTTTTTGTATTTTGGTTATAACGTCACTATTTAGATGACAACACCATTTGGCTACGATTTAAATATTTTGTTCATATTTTTTTTTGAAAAAAAAAGACTGAATGCATTACATATAGTAACACACCCAGTCTAATTTGTTTTTGTATATTGGCTAAAAACGTCACTATTTAGATGACGACACCATTTGGCTACCATTTAAATATTTTGTTCATATTTTTTTTTGCAAAAAAAAGACTGAATGCATTACTTATAGTAACACACCCAGTCTATTTTGTATTTGTTTTTTTTTTATTATATATATATCGTTACAACTTATGCTATGCGTTTTAGCCGGATAGTACCGGGATATTGTCCAAGTACGACACCTTTAGGGGTTAATTCGTCGCAACGTATACACGCCACGCCGAAGGGCGGGTTTTTACACCCAGGAGGATATTACCCCGAAGGGTACGACACCTTTGTTGTTCGACTTTTGCTATAGCAAGTTTGTTTATTCATATATATATTTTCATAAGCGTCACTATTTCGATGACGATGACATTTGGCTACCGTTTAAATACTTTTTGTTCTTAATTTTTTTTAAAAAAAAAAGACTGAATGCATTACTTATAGTAACACACCCAGTCTAATTTGTATTTGTATTTTTACTTCTTTTGAAGTATTCTTTTTTGTATTTGTTTATATATTTATTGTATATTTTATACATTTTGTACCATAATTGTACATTTTTATTTTTATATTTTATTTTTCTTTTTTATATATATTAAATATATATAAATTTTATTTTATTGGAAAAATCACGTTAATGATCCTTCCGCAGGTTCACCTACGGAAACCTTGTTACGACTTTTACTTCCTCTAAACCATCAAGTTTGGTCAACTTCTGCGAAACAACCGTAACACGTTAGCGTCACAGTGATCACGTCCGGAGACCTCACTAAATAATTCAATCGGTAGTAGCGACGGGCGGTGTGTACAAAGGGCAGGGACTTAATCAATACGAGTTAATGACTCGCACTTACTAGGAATTCCAAGTTCATGTGAACAGTTTCAGTTCACAATCCCAAGCATGAAAGTGGTTCAGCGGTTTACCCGGACCTCTCGGTCTAGGAAATACACGTTGATACTTTCATTGTAGCGCGCGTGCAGCCCAGGACATCTAAGGGCATTCCAGACCTGTTATTGCTCAATCTCATTATTGCTAGACGCAATTTGTCCATTTAAGAAGCTAGTGTCCTTATAATGGGACAAACAAACAGGTACGACTCCACTAACATAAACACATTCAAACACAATTATATTTTACTATATTCATGAATGAAGGCTATGAAAGCTTCAACATCATAATCCTGAAAGCATCTATTTAATATATTTGAGTCTCGTTCGTTATCGGAATTAACCAGACAAATCACTCCACGAACTAAGAACGGCCATGCACCACCACCCATAGATTCGAGAAAGAGCTATCAATCTGTCTTACACGCTTATGTTCGGACCTGGTAAGTTTTCCCGTGTTGAGTCAAATTAAGCCGCAGGCTCCACTCCTGGTGGTGCCCTTCCGTCAATTCCTTTAAGTTTCAGCTTTGCAACCATACTTCCCCCGGAGCCCAAAAGCTTTGGTTTCCCGGGAAGCGACTGAGAGAGCCATAGAAGTAGCTACACCCAATTGCTAGCTGGCATCGTTTATGGTTAGAACTAGGGCGGTATCTGATCGCCTTCGAACCTCTAACTTTCGTTCTTGATTAATGAAAACATCTTTGGCAAATGCTTTCGCTTAAGTTAGTCTTACGACGGTCCAAGAATTTCACCTCTCGCGTCGTAATACTAATGCCCCCAATCTGCTTCTATTAATCATTACCTCTTGATCTAAAAACCAATGAAAGTAGATCAGAAGTCTTATTTCATTATTCCATGCACAAAATATTCAGGCATTTGGAGCCTGCTTTAAGCACTCTAATTTGTTCAAAGTAATTGTAACGGCCCACAACAGCACTCGATGAAGAGCACTGAAGCAGGTTTTAATAGGAGGAATACATAATGGTACATAAGTATCATAAATGTATAAGAACTCCACCGATAATACGCTTGCATACATAAGGTAATGTACAATCCACAATTGTAGTTGTACTACCCGTATGAAGCACAAATTCAACTACGAACGTTTTAACCGCAACAACTTTAATATACGCTATTGGAGCTGGAATTACCGCGGCTGCTGGCACCAGACTTGCCCTCCAATTGGTCCTTGTTAAAGGATTTAAAGTGTACTCATTCCAATTACAGGGCCTCGGATATGAGTCCTGTATTGTTATTTTTCGTCACTACCTCCCCGAACTGGGAGTGGGTAATTTACGCGCCTGCTGCCTTCCTTAGATGTGGTAGCCGTTTCTCAGGCTCCCTCTCCGGAATCGAACCCTGATTCCCCGTTACCCGTAGCAACCATGGTAGTCCTAGATACTACCATCAATAGTTGATAGGGCAGACATTTGAAAGATCTGTCGTCGGTACTAGACCATACGATCGGCAAATTATCTAGAGTTCAACCATTATAACGATTTCCGAAGAAATCGCTTGGTTTTAGCCTAATAAAAGCACACGTTCCAAAAGGTCCGTGTTTATATTGCATGTATTAGCTCTAGAATTACCACAGTTATCCAAGTAACTGTTAACGATCTAATAAACCATAACTGATATAATGAGCCTTTTGCGGTTTCACTTTTAATTCGTGTGTACTTAGACATGCATGGCTTAATCTTTGAGACAAGCATATAACTACTGGCAGGA
>NW_026605125.1:242500-252500 GCF_945859705.1 Episyrphus balteatus | reverse complement strand
GGTTATATTTGTCTCATTTGTTATTCACTACCTTTTAAGGCTGAGAGACCTGAAAAGGTCTCGGCACTTGTATAGTAGTTTCAACGAGCACCACAGAGGGTCAATGAGCACCAACTCGACCATCACGACAATGGCTCTGCACTAAGTACAAGTACTCAGAACATGCTTCGCTTCACGTCAAAGACGTCCGACAACAAGCTATCCGGTTCGATGATAAATCATCTACCTCAGTGTTAATGAAAATGCCTCGACCCCTTTACTCAGATTATATCCTGAGATCGGTTACTGCAGACATTAACTTATGAAGGTTGAAACCCTGAGTTACGACTTCAACCTTATTCCATCACGACAATGGTCCCGCGCTAGGTACATTCGTACTTCGCACTTGCTTCGCTTCACGCCAAAGACGTCCGACAACAAGCTATCCGGTTCGACCAGTAAAAACCATTCTACCTCAGTGTTAATGAAAATGCCTCATCCCCGTTACTCAGCATAGTGTCCTGAGATGGGTTACTGAAGACATTAACTTATGAAGGTTGACCCCTGAGTTACGACTTCAACCTTATTCCATCACGACAATGGTCCCGCGCTAGGTACATTCGTACTTCGCACTTGCTTCGCTTCACGCCAAAGACGTCCGACAACAAGCTATCCGGTTCGACCAGTAAAAACCATTCTACCTCAGTGTTAATGAAAATGCCTCGACCCCTTTACTCAGATTATATCCTGAGATCGGTTACTGCAGACATTAACTTATGAAGGTTGACCCCTGAGTTACGACTTCAACCTTATTCCATCACGACAATGGTCCCGCGCTAGGTACATTCATACTTCGCACTTGCTTCGCTTCACGCCAAAGACGTCCGGCAACAAGCTATCCGGTTCGATGATAAATCATCTACCTCAGTATACATTGCAATTGCTTTCCCGGTACTCAGCATAGTGTCCTGAGATGGGTTCCACAATTACAAGAAAGTTGATCCCTGAGTTACGAATCAACCCAAACCGTTAAAACCTTTTACTTCCTCTTAAACCTCTTTAAACACGGATTTCTTTCTTTAAAAATACAAAAAAACTCTTTTCAAAAACATTTCAAATCAATTACAATCATGTTCAACCCTGTGGAGACTATTGGTTTCGGTATCTGTGCAGAAACTACACACGATACCTACTTAACCCCCAAGCCGCGATAAGGCTGCCTCCGCTTGGGGGAGTAAATAGGGACAGTAGGAATCTCGTTAATCCATTCATGCGCGTCACTAATTAGATGACGAGGCATTTGGCTACCTTAAGAGAGTCATAGTTACTCCCGCCGTTTACCCGCGCTTACTTGAATTTCTTCACTTTGACATTCAGAGCACTGGGCAGAAATCACATTGTGTCAACACCCGTTAGGGCCATCACAATGCTTTGTTTTAATTAGACAGTCGGATTCCCCAAGTCCGTGCCAGTTCTGAATTGATTGTTAATTGATAGTCGTTATAAATCAAAAGAACATACCTTGCGATATATCTTAAGATTTTTAGCAAGAAAATTCCACAATTGGTTACGTAAACTACTATCCGGGGAACAAAATTCAAGAATTTTTATTTACCCAGAACGAGTACATAAACCATGTTATTGCTTCCAATTCAAGCCCGACTATCTCAATCTTCAGAGCCAATCCTTATCCCGAAGTTACGGATCTAATTTGCCGACTTCCCTTACCTACATTATTCTATCGACTAGAGACTCTTCACCTTGGAGACCAGCTGCGGATATCGGTACGGCCTGTTGAGAAGTTTGCGTAATCCCACCATAAATTTTCAAGGTCCGAGGAGAAAATATCGACACAACAGTAAATGTCATGCTCTTCTAGTCCATCTACCATATCTCTCTTCGAAAGACTTCCATGGTAGTACGACTATAAAACAGAAAAGAAAACTCTTTCGATATCTCTCGACGGCTTCTTTATGGTCGTTCCTGTTGCCAGGATGAGCAAAAAGCCCATTTTTAATAACAAACGGATACTCAACAGGTTACGGAATTGGAACCGTATTCCCTTTCGTTCAAAATTTATCAAGTGTTTTAAATATTTATTTTTGTATTTTTTATTTCATATAATAATAATATATATTTTTGTATTTTTAATTTTTTATTTTAATATTTTTTTTTATATACTTTTGTATATTTTTTTTATTTATATTTGCTCATATATTTTTTTTTATATTTTTTTTTTTTTTTATTTTTAATAACATAATATATATATTTTTGTAATTTATTAAAATGTTTTTTTAATTTTTATTTTTTATTTTTTATAACTTGAAAATTTTCAGCTTTCGCCTTGAACTTAGGACCGACTAACTCGTGATCAACCACTGTTCACACGAAACCCTTCTCCACTTCAGTCCTCCAAGGTCTCATTCGATTATTTGCTACTACCACCAAGATCTGTACCAATAGCGGCTCCATGCAGGCTTACGCCAAACACTTCTAAGCACACCATTGTACCCTCCTACTCACTAAAGTTTCAAAATTTAAATTCAATCAGATCGAAAATAAACCATCTACTTTAGCGATAATGTATAGGTATACAACTTAAGCGCCATCCATTTTAAGGGCTAGTTGCTTCGGCAGGTGAGTTGTTACACACTCCTTAGCGGATTCCGACTTCCATGGCCACCGTCCTGCTGTTTTAAGCAACCAACGCCTTTCATGGTATCTGCATGAGTTGTTAATTTTGGCACCTTAACATTATGTTTGGTTCATCCCACAGCGCCAGTTCTGCTTACCAAAAGTGGCCCACTGGGCACAATATATCACAACCAAAACCTTCATATCAAGAAAGGCTAGGTTCTTACCCATTTAAAGTTTGAGAATAGGTTAAGATCGTTTCGACCCTAAGGCCTCTAATCATTCGCTTTACCAGATAAGATTATTTTATATAATTTTTAATTGCACCAGCTATCCTGAGGGAAACTTCGGAGGGAACCAGCTACTAGATGGTTCGATTAGTCTTTCGCCCCTATACTCAATTCTGACAATCGATTTGCACGTCAGAACTGTTTCGGTCTTCCATCAGGGTTTCCCCTGACTTCAACCTGATCAAGTATAGTTCACCATCTTTCGGGTCACAGCATATATGCTCAAGGTACGCTCTAGTTAGAGGCATAAATAATATAAATATCATTATGCATAACTGTATAGAACGCCCCGGGATTGAATAAATAATTCATAACAAATTATAAACTAATCCCATTAAATTAAGTTAAGTTAATTATGCCATTGGGTTTTATTAAAAATACCCAATGACTTGCACATATGTTAGACTCCTTGGTCCGTGTTTCAAGACGGGTCCCGAAGGTATCCTGAATCTATCGCATTGTTAATCATAAAAGTGCATACAATATAAATAAACAAATCAATAGATCTATTTACCATTGTAAAATTCCGAAAAATTTAAGCACAATATATAATTATATCTGTCAATGATTTATCAAATCCAAAACATTTATTTTATGTTGAAAATCCGAAGATAAACAATTTGAATAAACTTAAGTAATGGATCTTATGATAAATATTTATTACATTAACAGATTACAATGTCCTTATATGGAAAAATTGCACACTATTGTTAAAATATTTTTTATATATTTTTATATTAGTATTGAATTTTCCATAATGGATATTCAGGTTCATCGGGCTTAACCTCTAAGCAGTTTCACGTACTATTTAACTCTCTATTCAGAGTTCTTTTCAACTTTCCCTCACGGTACTTGTTTACTATCGGTCTCATGGTTATATTTAGTTTTAGATGGAGTTTACCACCCACTTAGTGCTGCACTATCAAGCAACACGACTCTTTGGAAACACCTTCTAGTAATCATTAACGTTATACGGGCCTGGCACCCTCTATGGGTAAATGGCCTCATTTAAGAAGGACTTAAATCGTTAATTTCTCATACTAGATTATAGATGTTCCATACACTGCATCCCATATTTGCCATAAAGACAAAATGGCTTAGTGCTGAACTGATTTCTTTTCGCTCGCCGCTACTAAGAAAATCCTTGTTAGTTTCTTTTCCTTCCCTCATTAATATGCTTAAATTCGGGGAGTTATCTCATATGAGTTGAGGTTGCTTAACACTTTTTATTTGCTTAATAATTTTATATACTCAATTCAAAATATTTTTTATATATCGATCATTTCAGCCATTTTATCAATTCAAGTAGAATGCCTCAATTGCCAAATTATATTATGACAACGATCTGCAATGTTAGAAATTTTTATATACTAACATCCTCTAAAAAATAGATAAAACGAACTTACTGTCGCTCGATATTATTTTGAGGTATATATTATATTTTAATATTATGAATTTTTACAAATCCAATAATATAACATGCGCATTTGATAAATCAAAAGCAGCTTATTTAGCATAGTATCACAACCCTCAACCATATGTAGTCCAAGCAGCACTTCAAAATTAATTAAAGTACATAACAGCATGGACTGCTATATGCGTTCAAAATGTCGATGTTCATGTGTCCTGCAGTTCACACGATGACGCACAGTTTGCTGCGTTCTTCATCGACCCATGAGCCAAGTGATCCACCGCTTAGAGTATTATTATTTTTTTATTTTATATTTAGTCAATTTTTTTTTTTAAGAAATAAAAATTTATTTCTTTTTATATTTTATGTATTTTTTTTATGTTGCGAATGTCCAATTCCAAAGAATCGTTAACTTATAAATTTCTTTTAAAGAAATCTAAGTACAACATTTTTATACATTTTTATTTTTATATATATATATCGTTACAACTTATGCTATGCGTTTTAGCCGGATAGTACCGGGATATTGTCCAAGTACGACACCTTTAGGGGTTAATTCGTCGCAACGTATACACGCCACGCCGAAGGGCGGGTTTTTACACCCAGGAGGATATTACCCCGAAGGGTACGACACCTTTGTTTTTTCGACTTTTGCTCTAGCAAGTTTGTTTATGCATATATATATTTTCATAAGCGTCACTATTTCGATGACGATGACAATTGGCTACCATTTAAATATTTTGTTCATATTTTTTTTTGAAAAAAAAAGACCGAATGCATTACTTATAGTAATACACCCAGTCTAATTTGTTTTTGTATTTTGGTTATAACGTCACTATTTAGATGACAACACCATTTGGCTACGATTTAAATATTTTGTTCATATTTTTTTTTTGAAAAAAAAAAGACTGAATGCATTACATATAGTAACACACCCAGTCTAATTTGTTTTTGTATATTGGCTAAAAACGTCACTATTTAGATGACGACACCATTTGGCTACCATTTAAATATTTTGTTCATATTTTTTTTTGAAAAAAAAAGACTGAATGCATTACTTATAGTAACACACCCAGTCTATTTTGTATTTGTTTTTTTTTTATTATATATATATCGTTACAACTTATGCTATGCGTTTTAGCCGGATAGTACCGGGATATTGTCCAAGTACGACACCTTTAGGGGTTAATTCGTCGCAACGTATACACGCCACGCCGAAGGGCGGGTTTTTACACCCAGGAGGATATTACCCCGAAGGGTACGACACCTTTGTTGTTCGACTTTTGCTATAGCAAGTTTGTTTATTCATATATATATTTTCATAAGCGTCACTATTTCGATGACGATGACAATTGGCTACCGTTTAAATACTTTGTTCTTAATTTTTTTTGAAAAAAAAAGACTGAATGCATTACTTATAGTAACACACCCAGTCTAATTTGTATTTGTATTTTTACTTCTTTTGAAGTATTCTTTTTTGTATTTGTTTATATATTTATTGTATATTTTATACATTTTGTACCATAATTGTACATTTTTATTTTTATATTTTATTTTTCTTTTTTATATATATTAAATATATATAAATTTTATTTTATTGGAAAAATCACGTTAATGATCCTTCCGCAGGTTCACCTACGGAAACCTTGTTACGACTTTTACTTCCTCTAAACCATCAAGTTTGGTCAACTTCTGCGAAACAACCGTAACACGTTAGCGTCACAGTGATCACGTCCGGAGACCTCACTAAATAATTCAATCGGTAGTAGCGACGGGCGGTGTGTACAAAGGGCAGGGACTTAATCAATACGAGTTAATGACTCGCACTTACTAGGAATTCCAAGTTCATGTGAACAGTTTCAGTTCACAATCCCAAGCATGAAAGTGGTTCAGCGGTTTACCCGGACCTCTCGGTCTAGGAAATACACGTTGATACTTTCATTGTAGCGCGCGTGCAGCCCAGGACATCTAAGGGCATTCCAGACCTGTTATTGCTCAATCTCATTATTGCTAGACGCAATTTGTCCATTTAAGAAGCTAGTGTCCTTATAATGGGACAAACAAACAGGTACGACTCCACTAACATAAACACATTCAAACACAATTATATTTTACTATATTCATGAATGAAGGCTATGAAAGCTTCAACATCATAATCCTGAAAGCATCTATTTAATATATTTGAGTCTCGTTCGTTATCGGAATTAACCAGACAAATCACTCCACGAACTAAGAACGGCCATGCACCACCACCCATAGATTCGAGAAAGAGCTATCAATCTGTCTTACACGCTTATGTTCGGACCTGGTAAGTTTTCCCGTGTTGAGTCAAATTAAGCCGCAGGCTCCACTCCTGGTGGTGCCCTTCCGTCAATTCCTTTAAGTTTCAGCTTTGCAACCATACTTCCCCCGGAGCCCAAAAGCTTTGGTTTCCCGGGAAGCGACTGAGAGAGCCATAGAAGTAGCTACACCCAATTGCTAGCTGGCATCGTTTATGGTTAGAACTAGGGCGGTATCTGATCGCCTTCGAACCTCTAACTTTCGTTCTTGATTAATGAAAACATCTTTGGCAAATGCTTTCGCTTAAGTTAGTCTTACGACGGTCCAAGAATTTCACCTCTCGCGTCGTAATACTAATGCCCCCAATCTGCTTCTATTAATCATTACCTCTTGATCTAAAAACCAATGAAAGTAGATCAGAAGTCTTATTTCATTATTCCATGCACAAAATATTCAGGCATTTGGAGCCTGCTTTAAGCACTCTAATTTGTTCAAAGTAATTGTAACGGCCCACAACAGCACTCGATGAAGAGCACTGAAGCAGGTTTTAATAGGAGGAATACATAATGGTACATAAGTATCATAAATGTATAAGAACTCCACCGATAATACGCTTGCATACATAAGGTAATGTACAATCCACAATTGTAGTTGTACTACCCGTATGAAGCACAAATTCAACTACGAACGTTTTAACCGCAACAACTTTAATATACGCTATTGGAGCTGGAATTACCGCGGCTGCTGGCACCAGACTTGCCCTCCAATTGGTCCTTGTTAAAGGATTTAAAGTGTACTCATTCCAATTACAGGGCCTCGGATATGAGTCCTGTATTGTTATTTTTCGTCACTACCTCCCCGAACTGGGAGTGGGTAATTTACGCGCCTGCTGCCTTCCTTAGATGTGGTAGCCGTTTCTCAGGCTCCCTCTCCGGAATCGAACCCTGATTCCCCGTTACCCGTAGCAACCATGGTAGTCCTAGATACTACCATCAATAGTTGATAGGGCAGACATTTGAAAGATCTGTCGTCGGTACTAGACCATACGATCGGCAAATTATCTAGAGTTCAACCATTATAACGATTTCCGAAGAAATCGCTTGGTTTTAGCCTAATAAAAGCACACGTTCCAAAAGGTCCGTGTTTATATTGCATGTATTAGCTCTAGAATTACCACAGTTATCCAAGTAACTGTTAACGATCTAATAAACCATAACTGATATAATGAGCCTTTTGCGGTTTCACTTTTAATTCGTGTGTACTTAGACATGCATGGCTTAATCTTTGAGACAAGCATATAACTACTGGCAGGATCAACCAGAATAATGTTATAATATTTTATTTTTAATATTATTTGAAATTTTGAAAAATAACATCAATCTCCTCTCAATAAATCCAATGATAAAGTTTTTATTTTTTTTTTTTTTATTTATTTATATTTATACATACTTTTTGTTTTATATCCTCCCTAATAGGGATAATTATTATTTTATTTTTTTTACCAACACAATTTTTATTTGTATATATTTTTTGGTAAATTTATTTTTATTTTTATTTATTTGTATGTATTTTGTATGGGTATTTTGTATGGGTATTTTGTATTTTTACTTTTATCTGGAAAATGAGGGAAAATGCATTTCACAAAGGTTTCATATAACAACTATTTTTATTTTAACAAAGAGAACTCCTACCGTATGGTGAACTCTGATATTGTTAAATTTTAGTGTAGCACCTTTCACAAATACATATCAATGATTATTTTCAAATTTCTAATATTTTCTTTTACTTCAATATATTGAAGTGTTTTTGGAATATTTTTATAAAATAAACCATTTATTTATGATATAGAATTAATAATTCTTTTTAATAATTTTTCTTTATGAACATTTTTATGTTCAACAAATAATCCCAATTGGAAATTAATATTTATTATTTTTTTTTCGACATTACTTTACTTAAAGTATTTTTTTTTGACATCTTTGCCACAAAGCCAGTGTTCTTAGCCACAACGCCGTGGTACCACTTTTGGTGAAAACGAGGTGCGAGTCCCCGCCCAATCATAATACCACATTACCAGTAAGTTAATTCGTTGCAACTTAAAAAGCCACATCGAAAGAGGTTTACATACATGTTTCCTTAACATCAAAATATGCGCCCCCTTTGGTAGTTTGAGTTTTTTTCACAACAAAGTGGAGGTAAATAACATGACCAAACTAATAACTTCATATTTTCCTCTTTTTGGATCGAAAATGCTCGATTCCGTAAAATAGATTTGAAACATACTTGGATACATTCGGTTCGGCGAATTTTCACAAAAAAAGTTGACCCTTTTTTTGGGACTTAGTGCAATTTTTGAAAAATTTTGTATGGGAAAAAGTCAACTTTTTCCAGAAATCCGAAAAAAGGCCCAAAAACGCACTTGGTTGCGGTCGAGTTTTACTAGGGTAGGAAAAACCACTTGCAACCAAGTGTTCGACTTAGAAAAATTTTGGACATAAAATTTTTGGAAAAAAATTTTCTACTTAATAAATCGGAAAAATGGCCCAAAAACGCACTTGGTTGCGGTCGAGTTTTACTAGGGTGGTAAAAGTCAATTTTCAATGTTGAAAATTTTTTTCGACTTTTTTATATAATATATGTTATTCAGAACAACTAAATCGGCTGACTAAATGGCCCAAAAACGCACTTGGTTGCGATCGAGTTTTACTAGGGTGGTAAAACTCAATTTTCAATGTTGAAAATTTTTTTCGACTTAGAAAAATTTTGGACATAAAATTTTTGGAAAAAAATAAATCGGAAAAATGGCCCAAAAATGCACTTGATTGCGGTCGAGTTTTACTAGGTTGGTAAAAGTCAATTTTGAATGTTAAAAATTTGTTTGGACTTTTTATATTTTTTATTTTTTTATATTTTTGTTAATATAAATTTTGAATTGAATTTGATGTTGGGAGTTGTTGATGTTGAAAAGTTTGTTAATAAAATAGACTTGAGTGAAGTTTTTTCATGGATTTTCCATGTCCCGAATGTATGGAAGTGTGTTTTTTTTCTACTTCAATAATATCACTGATTCAGAGTATCACGAAAAATAATTTAAAAAACCTACTATCTATCAAAATGTGGTTGAACTTTTTTTACAGACATTTTAAAGTCTCCGAATGGAAGTAAGGACTTGAAAAATAATATTTTTTGTAGACTTATTTTGGATGTAAATTTTTTGCAAGTCTTTGGAATTATTTTTTGTAAATTTTTTCTAAGTCTTTTTCCACTTGGAATATTTTTGCATTGTAATTTGTAAATTTTTTCCAAGTCTTTGTTTGGAATTATTTTTTGTAAATTTTTTCTAAGTCTTTTTCCACTTAGAATATTTCTTTTTATTTTGTATTAGTATCATATTTGCATGTTTTTT
>NW_026605125.1:232500-237500 GCF_945859705.1 Episyrphus balteatus | reverse complement strand
ATACACTGCATCCCATATTTGCCATAAAGACAAAATGGCTTAGTGCTGAACTGATTTCTTTTCGCTCGCCGCTACTAAGAAAATCCTTGTTAGTTTCTTTTCCTTCCCTCATTAATATGCTTAAATTCGGGGAGTTATCTCATATGAGTTGAGGTTGCTTAACACTTTTTATTTGCTTAATAATTTTATATACTCAATTCAAAATATTTTTTATATATCGATCATTTCAGCCATTTTATCAATTCAAGTAGAATGCCTCAATTGCCAAATTATATTATGACAACGATCTGCAATGTTAGAAATTTTTATATACTAACATCCTCTAAAAAATAGATAAAACGAACTTACTGTCGCTCGATATTATTTTGAGGTATATATTATATTTTAATATTATGAATTTTTACAAATCCAATAATATAACATGCGCATTTGATAAATCAAAAGCAGCTTATTTAGCATAGTATCACAACCCTCAACCATATGTAGTCCAAGCAGCACTTCAAAATTAATTAAAGTACATAACAGCATGGACTGCTATATGCGTTCAAAATGTCGATGTTCATGTGTCCTGCAGTTCACACGATGACGCACAGTTTGCTGCGTTCTTCATCGACCCATGAGCCAAGTGATCCACCGCTTAGAGTATTATTATTTTTTTATTTTATATTTAGTCAATTTTTTTTTTTAAGAAATAAAAATTTATTTCTTTTTATATTTTATGTATTTTTTTTATGTTGCGAATGTCCAATTCCAAAGAATCGTTAACTTATAAATTTCTTTTAAAGAAATCTAAGTACAACATTTTTATACATTTTTATTTTTATATATATATATCGTTACAACTTATGCTATGCGTTTTAGCCGGATAGTACCGGGATATTGTCCAAGTACGACACCTTTAGGGGTTAATTCGTCGCAACGTATACACGCCACGCCGAAGGGCGGGTTTTTACACCCAGGAGGATATTACCCCGAAGGGTACGACACCTTTGTTTTTTCGACTTTTGCTCTAGCAAGTTTGTTTATGCATATATATATTTTCATAAGCGTCACTATTTCGATGACGATGACAATTGGCTACCATTTAAATATTTTGTTCATATTTTTTTTTGAAAAAAAAAGACCGAATGCATTACTTATAGTAATACACCCAGTCTAATTTGTTTTTGTATTTTGGTTATAACGTCACTATTTAGATGACAACACCATTTGGCTACGATTTAAATATTTTGTTCATATTTTTTTTTGAAAAAAAAAAACTGAATGCATTACATATAGTAACACACCCAGTCTAATTTGTTTTTGTATATTGGCTAAAAACGTCACTATTTAGATGACGACACCATTTGGCTACCATTTAAATATTTTGTTCATATTTTTTTTTTGAAAAAAAAAGACTGAATGCATTACTTATAGTAACACACCCAGTCTAATTTGTATTTGTTTTTTTTTTATTATATATATATCGTTACAACTTATGCTATGCGTTTTAGCCGGATAGTACCGGGATATTGTCCAAGTACGACACCTTTAGGGGTTAATTCGTCGCAACGTATACACGCCACGCCGAAGGGCGGGTTTTTACACCCAGGAGGATATTACCCCGAAGGGTACGACACCTTTGTTGTTCGACTTTTGCTATAGCAAGTTTGTTTATTCATATATATATTTTCATAAGCGTCACTATTTCGATGACGATGACAATTGGCTACCGTTTAAATACTTTGTTCTTAATTTTTTTTGAAAAAAAAAGACTGAATGCATTACTTATAGTAACACACCCAGTCTAATTTGTATTTGTATTTTTACTTCTTTTGAAGTATTCTTTTTTGTATTTGTTTATATATTTATTGTATATTTTATACATTTTGTACCATAATTGTACATTTTTATTTTTATATTTTATTTTTCTTTTTTATATATATTAAATATATATAAATTTTATTTTATTGGAAAAATCACGTTAATGATCCTTCCGCAGGTTCACCTACGGAAACCTTGTTACGACTTTTACTTCCTCTAAACCATCAAGTTTGGTCAACTTCTGCGAAACAACCGTAACACGTTAGCGTCACAGTGATCACGTCCGGAGACCTCACTAAATAATTCAATCGGTAGTAGCGACGGGCGGTGTGTACAAAGGGCAGGGACTTAATCAATACGAGTTAATGACTCGCACTTACTAGGAATTCCAAGTTCATGTGAACAGTTTCAGTTCACAATCCCAAGCATGAAAGTGGTTCAGCGGTTTACCCGGACCTCTCGGTCTAGGAAATACACGTTGATACTTTCATTGTAGCGCGCGTGCAGCCCAGGACATCTAAGGGCATTCCAGACCTGTTATTGCTCAATCTCATTATTGCTAGACGCAATTTGTCCATTTAAGAAGCTAGTGTCCTTATAATGGGACAAACAAACAGGTACGACTCCACTAACATAAACACATTCAAACACAATTATATTTTACTATATTCATGAATGAAGGCTATGAAAGCTTCAACATCATAATCCTGAAAGCATCTATTTAATATATTTGAGTCTCGTTCGTTATCGGAATTAACCAGACAAATCACTCCACGAACTAAGAACGGCCATGCACCACCACCCATAGATTCGAGAAAGAGCTATCAATCTGTCTTACACGCTTATGTTCGGACCTGGTAAGTTTTCCCGTGTTGAGTCAAATTAAGCCGCAGGCTCCACTCCTGGTGGTGCCCTTCCGTCAATTCCTTTAAGTTTCAGCTTTGCAACCATACTTCCCCCGGAGCCCAAAAGCTTTGGTTTCCCGGGAAGCGACTGAGAGAGCCATAGAAGTAGCTACACCCAATTGCTAGCTGGCATCGTTTATGGTTAGAACTAGGGCGGTATCTGATCGCCTTCGAACCTCTAACTTTCGTTCTTGATTAATGAAAACATCTTTGGCAAATGCTTTCGCTTAAGTTAGTCTTACGACGGTCCAAGAATTTCACCTCTCGCGTCGTAATACTAATGCCCCCAATCTGCTTCTATTAATCATTACCTCTTGATCTAAAAACCAATGAAAGTAGATCAGAAGTCTTATTTCATTATTCCATGCACAAAATATTCAGGCATTTGGAGCCTGCTTTAAGCACTCTAATTTGTTCAAAGTAATTGTAACGGCCCACAACAGCACTCGATGAAGAGCACTGAAGCAGGTTTTAATAGGAGGAATACATAATGGTACATAAGTATCATAAATGTATAAGAACTCCACCGATAATACGCTTGCATACATAAGGTAATGTACAATCCACAATTGTAGTTGTACTACCCGTATGAAGCACAAATTCAACTACGAACGTTTTAACCGCAACAACTTTAATATACGCTATTGGAGCTGGAATTACCGCGGCTGCTGGCACCAGACTTGCCCTCCAATTGGTCCTTGTTAAAGGATTTAAAGTGTACTCATTCCAATTACAGGGCCTCGGATATGAGTCCTGTATTGTTATTTTTCGTCACTACCTCCCCGAACTGGGAGTGGGTAATTTACGCGCCTGCTGCCTTCCTTAGATGTGGTAGCCGTTTCTCAGGCTCCCTCTCCGGAATCGAACCCTGATTCCCCGTTACCCGTAGCAACCATGGTAGTCCTAGATACTACCATCAATAGTTGATAGGGCAGACATTTGAAAGATCTGTCGTCGGTACTAGACCATACGATCGGCAAATTATCTAGAGTTCAACCATTATAACGATTTCCGAAGAAATCGCTTGGTTTTAGCCTAATAAAAGCACACGTTCCAAAAGGTCCGTGTTTATATTGCATGTATTAGCTCTAGAATTACCACAGTTATCCAAGTAACTGTTAACGATCTAATAAACCATAACTGATATAATGAGCCTTTTGCGGTTTCACTTTTAATTCGTGTGTACTTAGACATGCATGGCTTAATCTTTGAGACAAGCATATAACTACTGGCAGGATCAACCAGAATAATGTTATAATATTTTATTTTTAATATTATTTGAAATTTTGAAAAATAACATCAATCTCCTCTCAATAAATCCAATGATAAAGTTTTTATTTTTTTTTTTTTTTATTTATTTATATTTATACATACTTTTTGTTTTATATCCTCCCTAATAGGGATAATTATTATTTTATTTTTTTTACCAACACAATTTTTATTTGTATATATTTTTTGGTAAATTTATTTTTATTTTTATTTATTTGTATGTATTTTGTATGGGTATTTTGTATGGGTATTTTGTATTTTTACTTTTATCTGGAAAATGAGGGAAAATGCATTTCACAAAGGTTTCATATAACAACTATTTTTATTTTAACAAAGAGAACTCCTACCGTATGGTGAACTCTGATATTGTTAAATTTTAGTGTAGCACCTTTCACAAATACATATCAATGATTATTTTCAAATTTCTAATATTTTCTTTTACTTCAATATATTGAAGTGTTTTTGGAATATTTTTATAAAATAAACCATTTATTTATGATATAGAATTAATAATTCTTTTTAATAATTTTTCTTTATGAACATTTTTATGTTCAACAAATAATCCCAATTGGAAATTAATATTTATTATTTTTTTTTCGACATTACTTTACTTAAAGTATTTTTTTTTGACATCTTTGCCACAAAGCCAGTGTTCTTAGCCACAACGCCGTGGTACCACTTTTGGTGAAAACGAGGTGCGAGTCCCCGCCCAATCATAATACCACATTACCAGTAAGTTAATTCGTTGCAACTTAAAAAGCCACATCGAAAGAGGTTTACATACATGTTTCCTTAACATCAAAATATGCGCCCCCTTTGGTAGTTTGAGTTTTTTTCACAACAAAGTGGAGGTAAATAACATGACCAAACTAATAACTTCATATTTTCCTCTTTTTGGATCGAAAATGCTCGATTCCGTAAAATAGATTTGAAACATACTTGGATACATTCGGTTCGGCGAATTTTCACAAAAAAAGTTGACCCTTTTTTTGGGACTTAGTGCAATTTTTGAAAAATTTTGTA
>NW_026605125.1:215000-227500 GCF_945859705.1 Episyrphus balteatus | reverse complement strand
AGCATTAAGGGAACCATGACCGGTCAACAAAAAGCCCGCGAATAGTGAGAACTCAAGACATTCACGCTCACACGCAACCCTGACATCTGGAAGAAAGCAGAAAGTTGCTCTCCCCTTTTCGCTCTCAGCCCAACGAGTCTGCCATCTGGAGAAGACACATTCTCTAAGCAGAACCTTCCTTGCGGAAAGACTCATGCCACCAGTACCCAAACATTCAACCCAGTCTGTTGCCGAGAGTAACCATTGCCTCCGTAGCCTGAAAGCAATGCCTTTACGCATCACCTCCAGATCAAGTGGAGGCACACCTGCTAGAACTTGTAAGGCCTCCGTAGAGACAGTATGGCATACACGAAGTGAACCAAGGAGCATAATCCTCTGCGTACAGAGGATCAGCCTTCTTCCTTCCACTGACTTGACACAGTCGTACCATATAGATGCACCAAATGTTGCGCAAGCAACAAGTAGTCCATTATATACAATACGACGTGCAGCCCCAGAAAGGCCCCAATTACACTTCAGCACCCTGTTTACTGTAGGCACAAGAGAGGTGAGCTTAGACCTCACCTGGTGTAGGTGGGGAAGAAAACTCAACCTCTCTCCTATGGTGATCCCAAGATACTTGACTTCCGTCACATATCTTAGTCCCACCCCACCAACCTTAACACACGGTGGCCGCCTCAAGGACAATTTGCCTTTAAGCAGCATGATTGCTGTCTTTTCAACAGCAATGTCCACCCCAACACCCGCACCCCAAGTGCCAACCATGCGCATGACCTCCATGCTTCTTGTTTCAAGCGAGAGACGAGTCTCGCCCTCAACAAGAACAAGAAGATCATCCGCATAGGCAATACACTTGCAATACGGCTGCCAAGATGAAAGCCGCTGAAGCAGGGTGTCCATCATAAGGTTCCATATATATGGACCACCGACGGATCCCTGCGGACAGCCTCTCTCAACATCAACCGAAACTGAATCAATCGGGCTGACAACATGAGCGGTCCTATCAGAGAAATAGCTCCCCCAGATGCCAACCTCCCGACAGCCAACCTCAACAAGCCTGCGCTTAACCACAGACCAGTCAAGGTAATCAAACGCGCCCTTGAAGTCAATAAAAATCCCCAGAACATACTTGCTATTGGCACTTTTGACGCAACTTAGAACGTGGGACCACGCATCTTCGACACTGCAACCAGGTTTAAAACCAAACTGGAATGGACACTGCTGAGGAACGCTCTCCATTAGTCTGTCAATCAAGACTCTTTCAAGCACTTTTCCAAGTACTGGAAGGAGGCTGATTCCACGATAGGATCTAGGATTAGTCCTGACCCTATCGGTAGACTTCAGAAGAATCGTCACCTTAGCAGATTTCCATTCCAGGGGAAAATAATTCTCCCTGAAACAGCTCGAGTACAAAGCCATCAGGTATTCGGGGATTGCCGCCCAGATGGCTTTCACCATCCCGCCGGTCAAACCATCGAATCCTGGTGACTTTTTCGATTTAAGTCTAGCGATGGCACAGTCAATTTCTCCCTCCCTTACCATGGGAGCAGATTCATACAAGTCCACAAATGGACCTTCATGATCCACCCCCCTGGGAAAGAAGGACTTCATTAAGGCAGTTACTGAGTCCTTCCATGATGTGTGGACAATCCCCCCATCATGAATGGACCCTATCTCCAAAGTATTCCTCCCCCGACAAACACGGTAGAGATGACCCCAAGGGTCATCACGGTGCTCCTCGGCGAAGGACTTCCACTCATCATTCTTAGTTTGGGTCAACAGCCTTTTGTATTCAGCCATAGCCCGCCTTAAGGCAAGCTTTGACTGATCCAAGTCCGCAGACCCAATTCGCCTGCATGTTTGAAACCTCTTACGAAGTCTCCTCACATGCAGGCGCATGGCTTGGAGCTCGGATGTCCACCACCTGACCCTCTTTGGATTCACCTTACGGATCCTCCTAAAAAGCCGGTCGTTAACATCCCATACGCAACCATTTAACATAGCAACCTTGTTGTCAACCCCCAAACTTTGAAAGGTTTCCAGTGGCACAGACATGAATCCTCTTACAACTTCGGACTGGTAATGACGCCAGTCCACGTCGTGCAAATGCCAGCTCTTCACATCCAATACAACTCCTACATTCGGATTGCTGACAGGAGGAGTAATCTCAACCTGCAAGAGGCTGTGATCACTCAAACCTTCACCTCCCCGAATGCTCCAGCGGAAGTCAAAGATGCGAACAGCCGGCAGATTTGCCAGAGTCACATCTATGTCACTGTGCCCGTTTGGACTGTCAAACGTGTACAGGTCACTCGGCTCATTGAGAACAACCAAGCGATTCTCGATAATAAATTCGCTTAACAGCCTTCCCCTGCCGGCACTGTGAGACGTGGACATACTGTCCGTCATCTTACTGAACCAAGCAGGAGAGACTGCATTAGCGTCCATACCGAAAATCGCAGGCACATTCCCAGCAAGCCGAACCAACCTACCAAGGTATGCCAAGTATGGTTCAATGTCGAGGGCATGCTTAAAGTAGAGACTACATAAAAGCAGTCTACCAAAGCTACCCTCAACATTCACGCACACTCCCCATTCACTAGAATCAACAAGTGAGCATACGGCATTAACATCGTTCACGACAATAGCAGCACGACCACTAGTGTCCGTGAACGAGCGCATAAATGCAGGGATGCCCTTAACTTGTCCATTGACAAGTAAGGGCTCCTGCAACAGCGCAAAGCTAAACCGCATGCTGGACAAAATCTGCCCCAAATCAAACATGACTGCCCAAGCATGTTGGCAGTTAAATTGTATTAATTTAACTGCCATTTTAATGCTTGGCACCAGCGTTCCGGACCGCCTCAGCATATACTGGGCAGGCCATCGTCAACATCAAATGACCAGCCAGGTCACCTCGAAAATCGCAATCGCGACAATGGATTCCATTACCGCAATCCTTCTTCGAGTGACCAGACTGGCCACAGTGCATACAGACAGATTTAACCTGCCTGCAATTTTTAATAAAATGACCCATGCCAAGGCAACGATTGCACCACTGGACCAGAGGCTTCTCCTTAATGGGGAACGAAAAGTGCTTTATATAGCACCTTCCGTCCACCAGGAGCATGGTCCCGGCCCGAGCGGAGCACTCAAGGACGACAGTATGCCGCCCTTCCCCAGCCTTCCACGGATTTGCCAAGAGAACCTCCCCCTTAAATTCATCAATAGTGAGCTTACATAAGTTTAGCTTATGTAGCTCATCCATAAAAACTTCAGGAGAAATTCTCTTCTCAACCCCGTGGACAACTAGGGTCTTGCACTTGCCGGTCTCAGCAAGCAAACCAACCTCGCCCAGTTTCCTGTGATCGAGGAAGGTATCACGTTCTGCGGCAGAGGGCAAAGAGACAATCATGCCTCCACGTTTGCCAGGACGCATATTATGCACCCTGACACCCACAGCAGGCACAATTACTTCTTCCACTCTCTTCTTGACTTCCTCGACGGACTCGTTTTTCTTGCCCTTAACAATTAACGACCACGTCTCAGTAGGCTTAGCAGGCACAACAACAGGCTGTGAAACCTTTGCTCCACCTGCAAAGCCACCAGAGACTTTGGCGGACAAGTCAATCTGGGCAAACGAAGGCCGTTCAGAAACAGCTATTCCAACGGGTACACCCAGAGATTTGGCAGATCCAGTTGACCCGCCAAAATCACGAGGGGCCACTGAAGGCTCCATCAAGGAGGAGCCCGAATGACCCTCTAGGCGCCCTCTAAGTCGCTCATTGACTCCAGAGAGTCCCATGACAAGGGCTTCATATTTCGAGGAGAGCTCGACGATCCTGCTTCCTAACTCAGGGCAGCTTGAGATCAGGCCAACCATGTCAACCTTAATCTCGGCACACCTTGCCATAACACTGGCAAGATTTAGAGTCACCTCCAAACCCTTACCAGCTACAGGCAAGGTAGCCTTAGAGCTGTCCTGAGCTCCAGACACCTCCTTCTTTTTCTGACTCTTGCCAGATACAGGGTTCTTAGGGCTTTTAGGGTTTTTAACAGCCAACAAATTTGGAGCCGAGTCCACCGGAGAAGTCTCCACCAATGAAGGAGCCACTGCAGCCAGATCTTCCTTAGGAGATCCAGCCTGAGGCCCCCCCACCACTGAGGACTCCACCGGGGGAGTCATCACACCATTTGCATTCGGCTGCATACCACCCTCCTGAGAAGAAGGAGGTGCCTCAACTACTAAAATCTTACCCACAACATCAGGGTTGGAGTTTCCTGATTCACAATCATCCTTCACAACACTACGCTTCCTGGACTTCTTGGAGTCCTTAGGATCAAACACATCCATCGAAGAATCAGTTGAATAAGCTGATTCATTCTTGTACTTCTTGTCCTTCTTGCTCTTCTTGAGCTTCATTTCCTTCTTCCTCCTTGGGTTAGGAAGAGGAGGATCAACAATCATACCACCCTTCATATAAAGAGCCTTTTCGCTCAAGGGTACTTTCGGTTTCTTAAAAACCTCAACTTCACTCTCGCAGTCAGAGGTGATGCCAATTATATTGTCCTCAGACATCGCAAACTACGATACCACTCGAAAAATAATAAAAAAATAATTTTTCAAAGTGGTAACCGTAAAAATTAATTTTACCTCAGTTGGCAACAATTAACCGAAAAAAAATTTAAAAATTTTTTTCAAAAAATTTTACCTCAGTTGGCAACTATGGTCAACAATAAAAACCAAATTTTGCCGAGGGTGGCAACAATGGTGGTAATATTATATAATATTCTCTCACCAAAGTCAGCCAATCAGAAAATTTACGATATGTGGCGAAATTTTTAAATGAATGAAAAAATATTTTTTAAACCAATGAAAATTAATTTTATAAAAAAAAGAGAGCAAATGAAGAAAAAATATTCAAATAACCAATGAAAATTAAGATTTTAAAGCAAATAAAAATGAAAAGCAACAACCCACGCGATTGGTGGGTTGGAAAATTAAGAGTAATGAAAATATAATAAAATGAAATGAAATGACCAATGAAAATTAATGTTATAAAAAATAAAAGAAAAAAGAGAAAAAATATAAGAACTCACGTGATTGGTGGATACCAAAACAAACCACCAAGAATCACTCGAATTAAAAAGAAAAATTAAATTAATTATGAAAAAATCGCACAAATCTATCAAAAACACAACCAATAATCGAATCGTAAACCGTAATCAAAACCAAAGCCAAATCAACCGAATCAAACCGTATCAAAAATCACTACTTCTTCAAAAAAATCAAAAACCGCACCACAATCGAAACACGTCCTTTCACATCAGAGCTACTAAGTCGAGTGAGTAAATAGGGACAGTAGGAATCTCGTTAATCCATTCATGCGCGTCACTAATTAGATGACGAGGCATTTGGCTACCTTAAGAGAGTCATAGTTACTCCCGCCGTTTACCCGCGCTTACTTGAATTTCTTCACTTTGACATTCAGAGCACTGGGCAGAAATCACATTGTGTCAACACCCGTTAGGGCCATCACAATGCTTTGTTTTAATTAGACAGTCGGATTCCCCAAGTCCGTGCCAGTTCTGAATTGATTGTTAATTGATAGTCGTTATAAATCAAAAGAACATACCTTGCGATATATCTTAAGATTTTTAGCAAGAAAATTCCACAATTGGTTACGTAAACTACTATCCGGGGAACAAAATTCAAGAATTTTTATTTACCCAGAACGAGTACATAAACCATGTTATTGCTTCCAATTCAAGCCCGACTATCTCAATCTTCAGAGCCAATCCTTATCCCGAAGTTACGGATCTAATTTGCCGACTTCCCTTACCTACATTATTCTATCGACTAGAGACTCTTCACCTTGGAGACCAGCTGCGGATATCGGTACGGCCTGTTGAGAAGTTTGCGTAATCCCACCATAAATTTTCAAGGTCCGAGGAGAAAATATCGACACAACAGTAAATGTCATGCTCTTCTAGTCCATCTACCATATCTCTCTTCGAAAGACTTCCATGGTAGTACGACTATAAAACAGAAAAGAAAACTCTTTCGATATCTCTCGACGGCTTCTTTATGGTCGTTCCTGTTGCCAGGATGAGCAAAAAGCCCATTTTTAATAACAAACGGATACTCAACAGGTTACGGAATTGGAACCGTATTCCCTTTCGTTCAAAATTTATCAAGTGTTTTAAATATTTATTTTTGTATTTTTTATTTCATATAATAATAATATATATTTTTGTATTTTTAATTTTTTATTTTAATATTTTTTTTTATATACTTTTGTATATTTTTTTTATTTATATTTGCTCATATATTTTTTTTTATATTTTTTTTTTTTTTTTTTTTAATAACATAATATATATATTTTTGTAATTTATTAAAATGTTTTTTTAATTTTTATTTTTTATTTTTTATAACTTGAAAATTTTCAGCTTTCGCCTTGAACTTAGGACCGACTAACTCGTGATCAACCACTGTTCACACGAAACCCTTCTCCACTTCAGTCCTCCAAGGTCTCATTCGATTATTTGCTACTACCACCAAGATCTGTACCAATAGCGGCTCCATGCAGGCTTACGCCAAACACTTCTAAGCACACCATTGTACCCTCCTACTCACTAAAGTTTCAAAATTTAAATTCAATCAGATCGAAAATAAACCATCTACTTTAGCGATAATGTATAGGTATACAACTTAAGCGCCATCCATTTTAAGGGCTAGTTGCTTCGGCAGGTGAGTTGTTACACACTCCTTAGCGGATTCCGACTTCCATGGCCACCGTCCTGCTGTTTTAAGCAACCAACGCCTTTCATGGTATCTGCATGAGTTGTTAATTTTGGCACCTTAACATTATGTTTGGTTCATCCCACAGCGCCAGTTCTGCTTACCAAAAGTGGCCCACTGGGCACAATATATCACAACCAAAACCTTCATATCAAGAAAGGCTAGGTTCTTACCCATTTAAAGTTTGAGAATAGGTTAAGATCGTTTCGACCCTAAGGCCTCTAATCATTCGCTTTACCAGATAAGATTATTTTATATAATTTTTAATTGCACCAGCTATCCTGAGGGAAACTTCGGAGGGAACCAGCTACTAGATGGTTCGATTAGTCTTTCGCCCCTATACTCAATTCTGACAATCGATTTGCACGTCAGAACTGTTTCGGTCTTCCATCAGGGTTTCCCCTGACTTCAACCTGATCAAGTATAGTTCACCATCTTTCGGGTCACAGCATATATGCTCAAGGTACGCTCTAGTTAGAGGCATAAATAATATAAATATCATTATGCATAACTGTATAGAACGCCCCGGGATTGAATAAATAATTCATAACAAATTATAAACTAATCCCATTAAATTAAGTTAAGTTAATTATGCCATTGGGTTTTATTAAAAATACCCAATGACTTGCACATATGTTAGACTCCTTGGTCCGTGTTTCAAGACGGGTCCCGAAGGTATCCTGAATCTATCGCATTGTTAATCATAAAAGTGCATACAATATAAATAAACAAATCAATAGATCTATTTACCATTGTAAAATTCCGAAAAATTTAAGCACAATATATAATTATATCTGTCAATGATTTATCAAATCCAAAACATTTATTTTATGTTGAAAATCCGAAGATAAACAATTTGAATAAACTTAAGTAATGGATCTTATGATAAATATTTATTACATTAACAGATTACAATGTCCTTATATGGAAAAATTGCACACTATTGTTAAAATATTTTTTATATATTTTTATATTAGTATTGAATTTTCCATAATGGATATTCAGGTTCATCGGGCTTAACCTCTAAGCAGTTTCACGTACTATTTAACTCTCTATTCAGAGTTCTTTTCAACTTTCCCTCACGGTACTTGTTTACTATCGGTCTCATGGTTATATTTAGTTTTAGATGGAGTTTACCACCCACTTAGTGCTGCACTATCAAGCAACACGACTCTTTGGAAACACCTTCTAGTAATCATTAACGTTATACGGGCCTGGCACCCTCTATGGGTAAATGGCCTCATTTAAGAAGGACTTAAATCGTTAATTTCTCATACTAGATTATAGATGTTCCATACACTGCATCCCATATTTGCCATAAAGACAAAATGGCTTAGTGCTGAACTGATTTCTTTTCGCTCGCCGCTACTAAGAAAATCCTTGTTAGTTTCTTTTCCTTCCCTCATTAATATGCTTAAATTCGGGGAGTTATCTCATATGAGTTGAGGTTGCTTAACACTTTTTATTTGCTTAATAATTTTATATACTCAATTCAAAATATTTTTTATATATCGATCATTTCAGCCATTTTATCAATTCAAGTAGAATGCCTCAATTGCCAAATTATATTATGACAACGATCTGCAATGTTAGAAATTTTTATATACTAACATCCTCTAAAAAATAGATAAAACGAACTTACTGTCGCTCGATATTATTTTGAGGTATATATTATATTTTAATATTATGAATTTTTACAAATCCAATAATATAACATGCGCATTTGATAAATCAAAAGCAGCTTATTTAGCATAGTATCACAACCCTCAACCATATGTAGTCCAAGCAGCACTTCAAAATTAATTAAAGTACATAACAGCATGGACTGCTATATGCGTTCAAAATGTCGATGTTCATGTGTCCTGCAGTTCACACGATGACGCACAGTTTGCTGCGTTCTTCATCGACCCATGAGCCAAGTGATCCACCGCTTAGAGTATTATTATTTTTTTATTTTATATTTAGTCAATTTTTTTTTTTAAGAAATAAAAATTTATTTCTTTTTATATTTTATGTATTTTTTTTATGTTGCGAATGTCCAATTCCAAAGAATCGTTAACTTATAAATTTCTTTTAAAGAAATCTAAGTACAACATTTTTATACATTTTTATTTTTATATATATATATCGTTACAACTTATGCTATGCGTTTTAGCCGGATAGTACCGGGATATTGTCCAAGTACGACACCTTTAGGGGTTAATTCGTCGCAACGTATACACGCCACGCCGAAGGGCGGGTTTTTACACCCAGGAGGATATTACCCCGAAGGGTACGACACCTTTGTTTTTTCGACTTTTGCTCTAGCAAGTTTGTTTATGCATATATATATTTTCATAAGCGTCACTATTTCGATGACGATGACAATTGGCTACCATTTAAATATTTTGTTCATATTTTTTTTTGAAAAAAAAAGACCGAATGCATTACTTATAGTAATACACCCAGTCTAATTTGTTTTTGTATTTTGGTTATAACGTCACTATTTAGATGACAACACCATTTGGCTACGATTTAAATATTTTGTTCATATTTTTTTTTGAAAAAAAAAGACTGAATGCATTACATATAGTAACACACCCAGTCTAATTTGTTTTTGTATATTGGCTAAAAACGTCACTATTTAGATGACGACACCATTTGGCTACCATTTAAATATTTTGTTCATATTTTTTTTTTGAAAAAAAAAGACTGAATGCATTACTTATAGTAACACACCCAGTCTATTTTGTATTTGTTTTTTTTTTATTATATATATATCGTTACAACTTATGCTATGCGTTTTAGCCGGATAGTACCGGGATATTGTCCAAGTACGACACCTTTAGGGGTTAATTCGTCGCAACGTATACACGCCACGCCGAAGGGCGGGTTTTTACACCCAGGAGGATATTACCCCGAAGGGTACGACACCTTTGTTGTTCGACTTTTGCTATAGCAAGTTTGTTTATTCATATATATATTTTCATAAGCGTCACTATTTCGATGACGATGACAATTGGCTACCGTTTAAATACTTTGTTCTTAATTTTTTTTGAAAAAAAAAGACTGAATGCATTACTTATAGTAACACACCCAGTCTAATTTGTATTTGTATTTTTACTTCTTTTGAAGTATTCTTTTTTGTATTTGTTTATATATTTATTGTATATTTTATACATTTTGTACCATAATTGTACATTTTTATTTTTATATTTTATTTTTCTTTTTTATATATATTAAATATATATAAATTTTATTTTATTGGAAAAATCACGTTAATGATCCTTCCGCAGGTTCACCTACGGAAACCTTGTTACGACTTTTACTTCCTCTAAACCATCAAGTTTGGTCAACTTCTGCGAAACAACCGTAACACGTTAGCGTCACAGTGATCACGTCCGGAGACCTCACTAAATAATTCAATCGGTAGTAGCGACGGGCGGTGTGTACAAAGGGCAGGGACTTAATCAATACGAGTTAATGACTCGCACTTACTAGGAATTCCAAGTTCATGTGAACAGTTTCAGTTCACAATCCCAAGCATGAAAGTGGTTCAGCGGTTTACCCGGACCTCTCGGTCTAGGAAATACACGTTGATACTTTCATTGTAGCGCGCGTGCAGCCCAGGACATCTAAGGGCATTCCAGACCTGTTATTGCTCAATCTCATTATTGCTAGACGCAATTTGTCCATTTAAGAAGCTAGTGTCCTTATAATGGGACAAACAAACAGGTACGACTCCACTAACATAAACACATTCAAACACAATTATATTTTACTATATTCATGAATGAAGGCTATGAAAGCTTCAACATCATAATCCTGAAAGCATCTATTTAATATATTTGAGTCTCGTTCGTTATCGGAATTAACCAGACAAATCACTCCACGAACTAAGAACGGCCATGCACCACCACCCATAGATTCGAGAAAGAGCTATCAATCTGTCTTACACGCTTATGTTCGGACCTGGTAAGTTTTCCCGTGTTGAGTCAAATTAAGCCGCAGGCTCCACTCCTGGTGGTGCCCTTCCGTCAATTCCTTTAAGTTTCAGCTTTGCAACCATACTTCCCCCGGAGCCCAAAAGCTTTGGTTTCCCGGGAAGCGACTGAGAGAGCCATAGAAGTAGCTACACCCAATTGCTAGCTGGCATCGTTTATGGTTAGAACTAGGGCGGTATCTGATCGCCTTCGAACCTCTAACTTTCGTTCTTGATTAATGAAAACATCTTTGGCAAATGCTTTCGCTTAAGTTAGTCTTACGACGGTCCAAGAATTTCACCTCTCGCGTCGTAATACTAATGCCCCCAATCTGCTTCTATTAATCATTACCTCTTGATCTAAAAACCAATGAAAGTAGATCAGAAGTCTTATTTCATTATTCCATGCACAAAATATTCAGGCATTTGGAGCCTGCTTTAAGCACTCTAATTTGTTCAAAGTAATTGTAACGGCCCACAACAGCACTCGATGAAGAGCACTGAAGCAGGTTTTAATAGGAGGAATACATAATGGTACATAAGTATCATAAATGTATAAGAACTCCACCGATAATACGCTTGCATACATAAGGTAATGTACAATCCACAATTGTAGTTGTACTACCCGTATGAAGCACAAATTCAACTACGAACGTTTTAACCGCAACAACTTTAATATACGCTATTGGAGCTGGAATTACCGCGGCTGCTGGCACCAGACTTGCCCTCCAATTGGTCCTTGTTAAAGGATTTAAAGTGTACTCATTCCAATTACAGGGCCTCGGATATGAGTCCTGTATTGTTATTTTTCGTCACTACCTCCCCGAACTGGGAGTGGGTAATTTACGCGCCTGCTGCCTTCCTTAGATGTGGTAGCCGTTTCTCAGGCTCCCTCTCCGGAATCGAACCCTGATTCCCCGTTACCCGTAGCAACCATGGTAGTCCTAGATACTACCATCAATAGTTGATAGGGCAGACATTTGAAAGATCTGTCGTCGGTACTAGACCATACGATCGGCAAATTATCTAGAGTTCAACCATTATAACGATTTCCGAAGAAATCGCTTGGTTTTAGCCTAATAAAAGCACACGTTCCAAAAGGTCCGTGTTTATATTGCATGTATTAGCTCTAGAATTACCACAGTTATCCAAGTAACTGTTAACGATCTAATAAACCATAACTGATATAATGAGCCTTTTGCGGTTTCACTTTTAATTCGTGTGTACTTAGACATGCATGGCTTAATCTTTGAGACAAGCATATAACTACTGGCAGGATCAACCAGAATAATGTTATAATATTTTATTTTTAATATTATTTGAAATTTTGAAAAATAACATCAATCTCCTCTCAATAAATCCAATGATAAAGTTTTTATTTTTTTTTTTTTTATTTATTTATATTTATACATACTTTTTGTTTTATATCCTCCCTAATAGGGATAATTATTATTTTATTTTTTTTACCAACACAATTTTTATTTGTATATATTTTTTGGTAAATTTATTTTTATTTTTATTTATTTGTATGTATTTTGTATGGGTATTTTGTATGGGTATTTTGTATTTTTACTTTTATCTGGAAAATGAGGGAAAATGCATTTCACAAAGGTTTCATATAACAACTATTTTTATTTTAACAAAGAGAACTCCTACCGTATGGTGAACTCTGATATTGTTAAATTTTAGTGTAGCACCTTTCACAAATACATATCAATGATTATTTTCAAATTTCTA
>NW_026605125.1:200000-210000 GCF_945859705.1 Episyrphus balteatus | reverse complement strand
CTACCCTTCTCACTACCAGACCATCTAATTTGCCACCTAGAAAAGACGCAACTAAGCAGAAGTTCCTTTCTTTCCCTACGAGTTCTAATCCTATTCCAAGAAGAACACTCATCCCAATCTGAAACAGATAATTGCTGTTGCTTCCCCAATTTGTAGGCAATACCCCGCCGGATAGCTTCCAAGTCAAGCGGGGGAGCACCAGCAAGTAGCTGCAAAGCCTCCGTAGATACTGTCCTGCACGCAGGAATTGAACCTAAAAGCATTATTCTCTGCGCCGAGAGAATAATCTTCCTTCCTACCTCCAGTTTGACAACGTCATACCATACTGATGCCCCAAAGGTGGCACACGCTACAAAAAGATCATTATAAATGATGCAGACTGCCCTTCTCGACAAACCCCATTCGCTTCGCAAAATACGACGAACAGTAGGAACCATTATGGCGAGTTTTTCCTTAATTTTCCCCAAGTGGGGAAGGAAATTCATTCTCTCACCAACCGTAACACCGAGGTATCTAACGACCTTTTCATATTTTATGCTAGTCCCAGCCGAGACAGCACCCCTATTAACCCTAACGCACGGAGGCCGATTATTAGACAAACTTCCCTTGAGGAGCATCATAGACGTTTTCTCGATAGAGAGTTCAACACCTACACTTTCTCCCCATGCACGAACCTTTTCCAATACGAAATTTCCTTCACTTTCCAGTGCTCGTCGTGCTTGTCCTTCGACTAATACTAGTAAGTCATCGGCGAAAGCACTGCACTTATAAGGGCCGTGGTGGTCGTCAGGACCAGTGCTAAATCCAGAGCTAAGTTCTGTTATTAGAGAATCCATCATGAGATTCCAAAGGTATGGCCCACTTATTGACCCCTGTGGGCAACCTCTCACAACCCCTATCGACACACTATCATGCGCTCCAACGACTGATGCCATTCTATCGGTAAAATAGCTCTTCCAGAGCGTTAATTCCCTACACCTAACTGCCGCCAGCTTATCTACCACTCTAGACCATTCTAAATTATCAAAAGCGCCCTTAAAATCAATAAATATTCCTAGAACATATTTAGATGTTGAGCCCCTGACACATGTGCTCACGTGAGACCATGCATCTTCAACACTACGTCCTGGCGTGAAGCCAAATTGATAAGGGCATGGTTCTGGTATGACTTCCATTAGTCTATCTATCATAATTCTCTCCAGCACTTTTCCAAGGGCTGGGAGAAGACTTATACCGCGGTATGAGCGCGGATCGCTTTTCAGCTTATCTTGAGACTTCAGGAGAATCATGACCTTCGCATGCTTCCAATCAGCTGGGAAATAACTTTCCCTGATGCAGCTTGAGTAGAGTTCAAACAAGTACTCTGGAACAACTTCCCACACAACCCTAACCATTTCACCCGTGACCCCATCAAAACCAGGAGATTTTCTCGCCCTAAGTCTATCCACTGCTAATTCTACCTCGTTTATTTCTAACCTAGGAGCTTCAGTCTGCTCATTCGCCAACGAGGCAGCTGGAAGCTCAGACCTGGGGAAGAAATTTCTTATTAAAGCTCCTATACTGTCTTTCCAGGTTTGGTGAACAATGCCACCTTCCCTGATAGCTCCTATTTCCTGCTTCTTTTTCCGACAAATTTTATAAAGTTGACCCCAAGGGTCATCCCTATTTCTCTCTAAAAACGAGTCCCAATCATTTTCTTTTGCCCTAGCTAGCATGCTCTTATACTCTGAAAGGATTTGTCTATAAGCACTCCTAAGCTGGTCAACATCTGACTGTCTTGAACTCCTAGCCCTCTGGAATTTCTTCCTTGATCTCCTGACTAACCTACGGAACTCAGTGAGTTCAGAAGTCCACCACCTGATCTTCCTTGGGTTTTCCCTACTGATTTTCTTGAGAATCCTATCGTTAACTTCCCAAATATTACTAGTCAACCACTGAATTTTACTATCAACTGAGCGCCTTGAGAATTCTTGTAAAGAAATTAACGTGACCCTACGTTCGATATTGACTCTATATAGGTCCCAATTGACATCACTGAGATGCCAGCGTCTAACCTCTATAGGTGACAGAACACCTTGATTTTCGTTGTTATTAGTGACATCAACTTGAATTAAATTGTGGTCACTAATACTTTTCCCTGCCTGAATGGACCAGTGAAAATTGAAACAATTGAAAGCTGCTTCATTAACTAATGTTATATCTATATCGCTCTCTCCAACCGAACTGGAGAATGTGTACCATTCACTAGGAACATTGACAGCGCGGATGCTGTTTCTGGTCATCCATTCGCTTATCCTGTTACCCCTCTGAATTTTAACAGATTCGGACGTATGTCCTCTTATCTTGCTAAACCACAGAGGAGAAACAGCATTTGCGTCCAGACCAAAAACAGTAGGCGCACCCCCAACAATTTCCAGTACCTGATCCAAATACTCCAGATACGGTTCTATCTCATCTGAAAATTTGCAGTATATACTGCATAGAACAACCCTACCAAAATTTCCCTCAACATTTAAGCAGACTCCCCACTTACTTTCATTTAGAACGCAGCACTCAGTGTTGAAGTCATTAACAATAATAGCAGCATTGCCACTCTTACTGGTAAATGACTTCATGTGCGCTGGGAGGTTTTTTACACCCCCGAAAGATATATAAGGCTCTTGGAGCAATGCAAAACTGCAACGAGACTCCGTCATAGCCTGCCCTAAGTCCCTCATCGAATCCTTAGATCTATTGCAATTTAATTGGAATATTCTAATCTTACCTAAATTATTGTTTTGTAACTCCATTTTAGTTTTTTGAAGCCGCCCTATTTACCGCTGCCCTATATACATGACATCTAAGTGTCAACATATCGTGACCTGCCGGGTAACCTTTGAAGGCACAATCCCTACAATGAACGTCATTCCTACAACTGCGTGCAAGATGGCCCGCATGTCCACAACGCCTACATATCACATTATTTACTCTACACTGACTTTGGACATGGTCCAGGCTCAAACACCTAAAGCAAGACATGACCAGTGGAAGGTCATCTACCCTATATGAATAGTGCTTAATATAACATCTACCTACGTTTTTCAAAGCTTTTGATACTTTGTTGCTGCACTCTATGATGACATTGAGTGAGTCCTCTCTCCCTAGTTTTCCTTCCCATGGTTGAGTAATCAACTTTACTTCACTTTTAAATTCTTCAGGCGTTAAGCCCTCTAGGTTGAGCTTGTGAAGCTCCCCCAGAAATTCTGTCGATGTAATCATCCGGCTGACTCTCCTAATGATGAGTCTCGGCCCTATTTCTTTCTTTATCTCAGCTGTTAAGCCTTCCTTCTGTATTCTATCATTTTTTATAGCTAAATCCCTTTCCCTACTAGTAGGGAATAGCACTCTACATCCTGCACTATTATTTTCAATTGCGTGTACGCGCACGCCAAGAGCAGGAGCTATCTCCTCTGCTACTTTTTTCTGAACTTCCTTTGAAGTTCCCTTCTCATTCGCACTAATTTGCAACGCGAAAGTTTTCCTCGCCTCCTTGATGACCGGAGGAGTGGTCAGAGGCCCTACCTGTATCAACCTCTGCGCATATGACAACCTCTGGGAGGTTGGCACCGGCTTCGGTAAAGGTCCCGTTGGGCCACAGATTTGCATCTGGGGCACCGAAATTTTCCCTTTGCGTGGGGCTGGGATCGGGGTTGCAGTCAAGACTGACACTGGTTTCCTATCTGAATTCAATTTCTTGCTTTCTTCTAGCCGCCCTCTCAACCTCTCATTTTCACATGCTATCTCAAATATTAACTTTTCATACTCATGCGAAATAACGATCATTTCCCCAATGCTAACTGGATCTATTTTTTTTCCCGCAATCAATCCTACCATCTTGTCTTTTATGACCCCTATTCTTTTTAATACTCCTAATGAGTCCTGTTGCCCTATCTTATCCTTAGCTAGTTTAACCTCCCTACTTTCATTAACTAATTTTTCAATGTTATTTTCAATATTAAAAGTAAAAACTTCCTTACCTTTGCCTGCAGTTTGGTCAGGCAACTTCACCTCCACCACATCGCCGGGTTTTTCAACCCCCGTGGTGGCAGATGACTCCATGCCCATCTCCGTCCTTGTCTTTTTTTCAGTTTTTCCCTCCAGGGAGTTCTTCCTTGCTCTCTTGAGGGATATATCCTCCGCCTCCATGGCTTCCACATCCTGCTCCACCGTTTCTCCTTCATTCACTTCACACACACTTTTCCTCGTAAATACTGGAAGAGGATGTTTAAAAGTGAATTCATCACTATCACTGAGCTTGGCAGTGCCGGCTATAGCCAAGGCTGCCTTCCTGGCCTTCCTGGCTTCTCGAGCCTTTTCAGCCTTTAGAGCATCTTCGCTCTTGCCTTCGCAGTCACTGCTTTTTAAAAACTCTGACACTCGCGACTCTTTAGACTTCTTTTTTTTTATTTTTCTTTGCGACGACGCTCCTGAAAAATTATTTTCAGAGTCGCAGTCTGAAGAAACCGACACCATTATCTTATTTTTTTCCATCACAAAATCTAACCTTCTCACCTACCAAAACAGTAAATAGGGACAGATATTGTAAATTTGCTGTACATGGATGCCTGGCGTTAAGCCTTAATTCCACGGTGGGCCTACCCACAATACCGGGGCCAGAGAAGAACGCTGGCCGTCGCCCTGGACAGTACCAGCCTGCCCAGTACAATTTAGAGCTATGTTAAGGCATAGCCCCAACCCTTGCTGAGGGGACGAAGACGAGATCTATCTAACACCTCTGACTACTAGAGACCTCAGATGTAACAGGCCAACTAGCAGCCTTCTGCTCCCGCGAATTTGGGAATAACCACAGCCACCACGATGCTCCCACCAGGGGGCCTACCTCATTGACAGGCTGAATCAGGCAGACCGATACCAGAGGCACCGGAAACTCCACAAGACCCAGGGGCTCCTGTCACCCGTGGTACCAGAATAAAGCTTCCGGTCGAGCTTCGCAACCGTGAAGGTTACTTCCAGATGAGTTCCTTAAAAACCCGAGGCCTGGCAACCTCTGCACATGCAATGTCTTTCAGTTAAGCGAGGTAGTGTTTAACTTAGGACACTGCAGCACAAAAAGAAACGCAAATCTGAATTTGCAACCGCTCAGTAGCCGCACGAGCTGGGAGATATATAAGAGGAAAATAAAAGAGAATAGAATGTGAAAGGGAGGAGAAAAAGAGAGGGGGGGGGGGGTAACTCCCAGCTTGTTCCAACGATGATCCATCTGCCTGTAACGAGACTTAAAAATTCATAGATTAATAAATTAATATATAACGTCCAAGACACCTTATCAGTAGCCTAACTAATTCCTTGCAGTTCCTTCCGCCTTTGGAACACTCCGTTGGCAAAAGCTGCAAAACTTTCTCTTGTATCCCTATGGAATAACACCTCATTAAAAATAAACTCGTCACCTAATTGTCTAATGCCCATACTAGCAATATCCCTGAGATGAGAATAGAGTTGACAATTCAATAAAATATGCCGCCAATCTTCCCTCTCACCACATATGCAGTTTGGGGATTCAGCCAGTGTTCTCTGATGCAAAAATGCATTAAGAGAACCATGACCTGTCACCAAAAAGCACATGCGGAGAGAGAGCCCTGGAAGTTCCCTGTTCGACGCCTGTCTAACATCTGGAAGAAATTCATAGGTTGCCCTACCCTTCTCACTACCAGACCATCTAATTTGCCACCTAGAAAAGACGCAACTAAGCAGAAGTTCCTTTCTTTCCCTACGAGTTCTAATCCTATTCCAAGAAGAACACTCATCCCAATCTGAAACAGATAATTGCTGTTGCTTCCCCAATTTGTAGGCAATACCCCGCCGGATAGCTTCCAAGTCAAGCGGGGGAGCACCAGCAAGTAGCTGCAAAGCCTCCGTAGATACTGTCCTGCACGCAGGAATTGAACCTAAAAGCATTATTCTCTGCGCCGAGAGAATAATCTTCCTTCCTACCTCCAGTTTGACAACGTCATACCATACTGATGCCCCAAAGGTGGCACACGCTACAAAAAGACCATTATAAATGATGCAGACTGCCCTTCTCGACAAACCCCATTCGCTTCGCAAAATACGACGAACAGTAGGAACCATTATGGCGAGTTTTTCCTTAATTTTCCCCAAGTGGGGAAGGAAATTCATTCTCTCACCAACCGTAACACCGAGGTATCTAACGACCTTTTCATATTTTATGCTAGTCCCAGCCGAGACAGCACCCCTATTAACCCTAACGCACGGAGGCCGATTATTAGACAAACTTCCCTTGAGGAGCATCATAGACGTTTTCTCGATAGAGAGTTCAACACCTACACTTTCTCCCCATGCACGAACCTTTTCCAATACGAAATTTCCTTCACTTTCCAGTGCTCGTCGTGCTTGTCCTTCGACTAATACTAGTAAGTCATCGGCGAAAGCACTGCACTTATAAGGGCCGTGGTGGTCGTCAGGACCAGTGCTAAATCCAGAGCTAAGTTCTGTTATTAGAGAATCCATCATGAGATTCCAAAGGTATGGCCCACTTATTGACCCCTGTGGGCAACCTCTCACAACCCCTATCGACACACTATCATGCGCCCCAACGACTGATGCCATTCTATCGGTAAAATAGCTCTTCCAGAGCGTTAATTCCCTACACCTAACTGCCGCCAGCTTATCTACCACTCTAGACCATTCTAAATTATCAAAAGCGCCCTTAAAATCAATAAATATTCCTAGAACATATTTAGATGTTGAGCCCCTGACACATGTGCTCACGTGAGACCATGCATCTTCAACACTACGTCCTGGCGTGAAGCCAAATTGATAAGGGCATGGTTCTGGTATGACTTCCATTAGTCTATCTATCATAATTCTCTCCAGCACTTTTCCAAGGGCTGGGAGAAGACTTATACCGCGGTATGAGCGCGGATCGCTTTTCAGCTTATCTTGAGATTTCAGGAGAATCATGACCTTCGCATGCTTCCAATCAGCTGGGAAATAACTTTCCCTGATGCAGCTTGAGTAGAGTTCAAACAAGTACTCTGGAACAACTTCCCACACAACCCTAACCATTTCACCCGTGACCCCATCAAAACCAGGAGATTTTCTCGCCCTAAGTCTATCCACTGCTAATTCTACCTCGTTTATTTCTAACCTAGGAGCTTCAGTCTGCTCATTCGCCAACGAGGCAGCTGGAAGCTCAGACCTGGGGAAGAAATTTCTTATTAAAGCTCCTATACTGTCTTTCCAGGTTTGGTGAACAATGCCACCTTCCCTGATAGCTCCTATTTCCTGCTTCTTTTTCCGACAAATTTTATAAAGTTGACCCCAAGGGTCATCCCTATTTCTCTCTAAAAACGAGTCCCAATCATTTTCTTTTGCCCTAGCTAGCATGCTCTTATACTCTGAAAGGATTTGTCTATAAGCACTCCTAAGCTGGTCAACATCTGACTGTCTTGAACTCCTAGCCCTCTGGAATTTCTTCCTTGATCTCCTGACTAACCTACGGAACTCAGTGAGTTCAGAAGTCCACCACCTGATCTTCCTTGGGTTTTCCCTACTGATTTTCTTGAGAATCCTATCGTTAACTTCCCAAATATTACTAGTCAACCACTGAATTTTACTATCAACTGAGCGCCTTGAGAATTCTTGTAAAGAAATTAACGTGACCCTACGTTCGATATTGACTCTATATAGGTCCCAATTGACATCACTGAGATGCCAGCGTCTAACCTCTATAGGTGACAGAACACCTTGATTTTCGTTGTTATTAGTGACATCAACTTGAATTAAATTGTGGTCACTAATACTTTTCCCTGCCTGAATGGACCAGTGAAAATTGAAACAATTGAAAGCTGCTTCATTAACTAATGTTATATCTATATCGCTCTCTCCAACCGAACTGGAGAATGTGTACCATTCACTAGGAACATTGACAGCGCGGATGCTGTTTCTGGTCATCCATTCGCTTATCCTGTTACCCCTCTGAATTTTAACAGATTCGGACGTATGTCCTCTTATCTTGCTAAACCACAGAGGAGAAACAGCATTTGCGTCCAGACCAAAAACAGTAGGCGCACCCCCAACAATTTCCAGTACCTGATCCAAATACTCCAGATACGGTTCTATCTCATCTGAAAATTTGCAGTATATACTGCATAGAACAACCCTACCAAAATTTCCCTCAACATTTAAGCAGACTCCCCACTTACTTTCATTTAGAACGCAGCACTCAGTGTTGAAGTCATTAACAATAATAGCAGCATTGCCACTCTTACTGGTAAATGACTTCATGTGCGCTGGGAGGTTTTTTACACCCCCGAAAGATATATAAGGCTCTTGGAGCAATGCAAAACTGCAACGAGACTCCGTCATAGCCTGCCCTAAGTCCCTCATCGAATCCTTAGATCTATTGCAATTTAATTGGAATATTCTAATCCTACCTAAATTATTGTTTTGTAACTCCATTTTAGTTTTTTGAAGCCGCCCTATTTACCGCTGCCCTATATACATGACATCTAAGTGTCAACATATCGTGACCTGCCGGGTAACCTTTGAAGGCACAATCCCTACAATGAACGTCATTCCTACAACTGCGTGCAAAATGGCCCGCATGTCCACAACGCCTACATATCACATTATTTACTCTACACTGACTTTGGACATGGTCCAGGCTCAAACACCTAAAGCAAGACATGACCAGTGGAAGGTCATCTACCCTATATGAATAGTGCTTAATATAACATCTACCTACGTTTTTCAAAGCTTTTGATACTTTGTTGCTGCACTCTATGATGACATTGAGTGAGTCCTCTCTCCCTAGTTTTCCTTCCCATGGTTGAGTAATCAACTTTACTTCACTTTTAAATTCTTCAGGCGTTAAGCCCTCTAGGTTGAGCTTGTGAAGCTCCCCCAGAAATTCTGTCGATGTAATCATCCGGCTGACTCTCCTAATGATGAGTCTCGGCCCTATTTCTTTCTTTATCTCAGCTGTTAAGCCTTCCTTCTGTATTCTATCATTTTTTATAGCTAAATCCCTTTCCCTACTAGTAGGGAATAGCACTCTACATCCTGCACTATTATTTTCAATTGCGTGTACGCGCACGCCAAGAGCAGGAGCTATCTCCTCTGCTACTTTTTTCTGAACTTCCTTTGAAGTTCCCTTCTCATTCGCACTAATTTGCAACGCGAAAGTTTTCCTCGCCTCCTTGATGACCGGAGGAGTGGTCAGAGGCCCTACCTGTATCAACCTCTGCGCATATGACAACCTCTGGGAGGTTGGCACCGGCTTCGGTAAAGGTCCCGTTGGGCCACAGATTTGCATCTGGGGCACCGAAATTTTCCCTTTGCGTGGGGCTGGGATCGGGGTTGCAGTCAAGACTGACACTGGTTTCCTATCTGAATTCAACTTCTTGCTTTCTTCTAGCCGCCCTCTCAACCTCTCATTTTCACATGCTATCTCAAATATTAACTTTTCATACTCATGCGAAATAACGATCATTTCCCCAATGCTAACTGGATCTATTTTTTTTCCCGCAATCAATCCTACCATCTTGTCTTTTATGACCCCTATTCTTTTTAATACTCCTAATGAGTCCTGTTGCCCTATCTTATCCTTAGCTAGTTTAACCTCCCTACTTTCATTAACTAATTTTTCAATGTTATTTTCAATATTAAAAGTAAAAACTTCCTTACCTTTGCCTGCAGTTTGGTCAGGCAACTTCACCTCCACCACATCGCCGGGTTTTTCAACCCCCGTGGTGGCAGATGACTCCATGCCCATCTCCGTCCTTGTCTTTTTTTCAGTTTTTCCCTCCAGGGAGTTCTTCCTTGCTCTCTTGAGGGATATATCCTCCGCCTCCATGGCTTCCACATCCTGCTCCACCGTTTCTCCTTCATTCACTTCACACACACTTTTCCTCGTAAATACTGGAAGAGGATGTTTAAAAGTGAATTCATCACTATCACTGAGCTTGGCAGTGCCGGC
>NW_026605125.1:192500-197500 GCF_945859705.1 Episyrphus balteatus | reverse complement strand
GCTATCCTGAGGGAAACTTCGGAGGGAACCAGCTACTAGATGGTTCGATTAGTCTTTCGCCCCTATACTCAATTCTGACAATCGATTTGCACGTCAGAACTGTTTCGGTCTTCCATCAGGGTTTCCCCTGACTTCAACCTGATCAAGTATAGTTCACCATCTTTCGGGTCACAGCATATATGCTCAAGGTACGCTCTAGTTAGAGGCATAAATAATATAAATATCATTATGCATAACTGTATAGAACGCCCCGGGATTGAATAAATAATTCATAACAAATTATAAACTAATCCCATTAAATTAAGTTAAGTTAATTATGCCATTGGGTTTTATTAAAAATACCCAATGACTTGCACATATGTTAGACTCCTTGGTCCGTGTTTCAAGACGGGTCCCGAAGGTATCCTGAATCTATCGCATTGTTAATCATAAAAGTGCATACAATATAAATAAACAAATCAATAGATCTATTTACCATTGTAAAATTCCGAAAAATTTAAGCACAATATATAATTATATCTGTCAATGATTTATCAAATCCAAAACATTTATTTTATGTTGAAAATCCGAAGATAAACAATTTGAATAAACTTAAGTAATGGATCTTATGATAAATATTTATTACATTAACAGATTACAATGTCCTTATATGGAAAAATTGCACACTATTGTTAAAATATTTTTTATATATTTTTATATTAGTATTGAATTTTCCATAATGGATATTCAGGTTCATCGGGCTTAACCTCTAAGCAGTTTCACGTACTATTTAACTCTCTATTCAGAGTTCTTTTCAACTTTCCCTCACGGTACTTGTTTACTATCGGTCTCATGGTTATATTTAGTTTTAGATGGAGTTTACCACCCACTTAGTGCTGCACTATCAAGCAACACGACTCTTTGGAAACACCTTCTAGTAATCATTAACGTTATACGGGCCTGGCACCCTCTATGGGTAAATGGCCTCATTTAAGAAGGACTTAAATCGTTAATTTCTCATACTAGATTATAGATGTTCCATACACTGCATCCCATATTTGCCATAAAGACAAAATGGCTTAGTGCTGAACTGATTTCTTTTCGCTCGCCGCTACTAAGAAAATCCTTGTTAGTTTCTTTTCCTTCCCTCATTAATATGCTTAAATTCGGGGAGTTATCTCATATGAGTTGAGGTTGCTTAACACTTTTTATTTGCTTAATAATTTTATATACTCAATTCAAAATATTTTTTATATATCGATCATTTCAGCCATTTTATCAATTCAAGTAGAATGCCTCAATTGCCAAATTATATTATGACAACGATCTGCAATGTTAGAAATTTTTATATACTAACATCCTCTAAAAAATAGATAAAACGAACTTACTGTCGCTCGATATTATTTTGAGGTATATATTATATTTTAATATTATGAATTTTTACAAATCCAATAATATAACATGCGCATTTGATAAATCAAAAGCAGCTTATTTAGCATAGTATCACAACCCTCAACCATATGTAGTCCAAGCAGCACTTCAAAATTAATTAAAGTACATAACAGCATGGACTGCTATATGCGTTCAAAATGTCGATGTTCATGTGTCCTGCAGTTCACACGATGACGCACAGTTTGCTGCGTTCTTCATCGACCCATGAGCCAAGTGATCCACCGCTTAGAGTATTATTATTTTTTTATTTTATATTTAGTCAATTTTTTTTTTTAAGAAATAAAAATTTATTTCTTTTTATATTTTATGTATTTTTTTTATGTTGCGAATGTCCAATTCCAAAGAATCGTTAACTTATAAATTTCTTTTAAAGAAATCTAAGTACAACATTTTTATACATTTTTATTTTTATATATATATATCGTTACAACTTATGCTATGCGTTTTAGCCGGATAGTACCGGGATATTGTCCAAGTACGACACCTTTAGGGGTTAATTCGTCGCAACGTATACACGCCACGCCGAAGGGCGGGTTTTTACACCCAGGAGGATATTACCCCGAAGGGTACGACACCTTTGTTTTTTCGACTTTTGCTCTAGCAAGTTTGTTTATGCATATATATATTTTCATAAGCGTCACTATTTCGATGACGATGACAATTGGCTACCATTTAAATATTTTGTTCATATTTTTTTTTGAAAAAAAAAGACCGAATGCATTACTTATAGTAATACACCCAGTCTAATTTGTTTTTGTATTTTGGTTATAACGTCACTATTTAGATGACAACACCATTTGGCTACGATTTAAATATTTTGTTCATATTTTTTTTTGAAAAAAAAAGACTGAATGCATTACATATAGTAACACACCCAGTCTAATTTGTTTTTGTATATTGGCTAAAAACGTCACTATTTAGATGACGACACCATTTGGCTACCATTTAAATATTTTGTTCATATTTTTTTTTTGAAAAAAAAAGACTGAATGCATTACTTATAGTAACACACCCAGTCTATTTTGTATTTGTTTTTTTTTTATTATATATATATCGTTACAACTTATGCTATGCGTTTTAGCCGGATAGTACCGGGATATTGTCCAAGTACGACACCTTTAGGGGTTAATTCGTCGCAACGTATACACGCCACGCCGAAGGGCGGGTTTTTACACCCAGGAGGATATTACCCCGAAGGGTACGACACCTTTGTTGTTCGACTTTTGCTATAGCAAGTTTGTTTATTCATATATATATTTTCATAAGCGTCACTATTTCGATGACGATGACAATTGGCTACCGTTTAAATACTTTGTTCTTAATTTTTTTTGAAAAAAAAAGACTGAATGCATTACTTATAGTAACACACCCAGTCTAATTTGTATTTGTATTTTTACTTCTTTTGAAGTATTCTTTTTTGTATTTGTTTATATATTTATTGTATATTTTATACATTTTGTACCATAATTGTACATTTTTATTTTTATATTTTATTTTTCTTTTTTATATATATTAAATATATATAAATTTTATTTTATTGGAAAAATCACGTTAATGATCCTTCCGCAGGTTCACCTACGGAAACCTTGTTACGACTTTTACTTCCTCTAAACCATCAAGTTTGGTCAACTTCTGCGAAACAACCGTAACACGTTAGCGTCACAGTGATCACGTCCGGAGACCTCACTAAATAATTCAATCGGTAGTAGCGACGGGCGGTGTGTACAAAGGGCAGGGACTTAATCAATACGAGTTAATGACTCGCACTTACTAGGAATTCCAAGTTCATGTGAACAGTTTCAGTTCACAATCCCAAGCATGAAAGTGGTTCAGCGGTTTACCCGGACCTCTCGGTCTAGGAAATACACGTTGATACTTTCATTGTAGCGCGCGTGCAGCCCAGGACATCTAAGGGCATTCCAGACCTGTTATTGCTCAATCTCATTATTGCTAGACGCAATTTGTCCATTTAAGAAGCTAGTGTCCTTATAATGGGACAAACAAACAGGTACGACTCCACTAACATAAACACATTCAAACACAATTATATTTTACTATATTCATGAATGAAGGCTATGAAAGCTTCAACATCATAATCCTGAAAGCATCTATTTAATATATTTGAGTCTCGTTCGTTATCGGAATTAACCAGACAAATCACTCCACGAACTAAGAACGGCCATGCACCACCACCCATAGATTCGAGAAAGAGCTATCAATCTGTCTTACACGCTTATGTTCGGACCTGGTAAGTTTTCCCGTGTTGAGTCAAATTAAGCCGCAGGCTCCACTCCTGGTGGTGCCCTTCCGTCAATTCCTTTAAGTTTCAGCTTTGCAACCATACTTCCCCCGGAGCCCAAAAGCTTTGGTTTCCCGGGAAGCGACTGAGAGAGCCATAGAAGTAGCTACACCCAATTGCTAGCTGGCATCGTTTATGGTTAGAACTAGGGCGGTATCTGATCGCCTTCGAACCTCTAACTTTCGTTCTTGATTAATGAAAACATCTTTGGCAAATGCTTTCGCTTAAGTTAGTCTTACGACGGTCCAAGAATTTCACCTCTCGCGTCGTAATACTAATGCCCCCAATCTGCTTCTATTAATCATTACCTCTTGATCTAAAAACCAATGAAAGTAGATCAGAAGTCTTATTTCATTATTCCATGCACAAAATATTCAGGCATTTGGAGCCTGCTTTAAGCACTCTAATTTGTTCAAAGTAATTGTAACGGCCCACAACAGCACTCGATGAAGAGCACTGAAGCAGGTTTTAATAGGAGGAATACATAATGGTACATAAGTATCATAAATGTATAAGAACTCCACCGATAATACGCTTGCATACATAAGGTAATGTACAATCCACAATTGTAGTTGTACTACCCGTATGAAGCACAAATTCAACTACGAACGTTTTAACCGCAACAACTTTAATATACGCTATTGGAGCTGGAATTACCGCGGCTGCTGGCACCAGACTTGCCCTCCAATTGGTCCTTGTTAAAGGATTTAAAGTGTACTCATTCCAATTACAGGGCCTCGGATATGAGTCCTGTATTGTTATTTTTCGTCACTACCTCCCCGAACTGGGAGTGGGTAATTTACGCGCCTGCTGCCTTCCTTAGATGTGGTAGCCGTTTCTCAGGCTCCCTCTCCGGAATCGAACCCTGATTCCCCGTTACCCGTAGCAACCATGGTAGTCCTAGATACTACCATCAATAGTTGATAGGGCAGACATTTGAAAGATCTGTCGTCGGTACTAGACCATACGATCGGCAAATTATCTAGAGTTCAACCATTATAACGATTTCCGAAGAAATCGCTTGGTTTTAGCCTAATAAAAGCACACGTTCCAAAAGGTCCGTGTTTATATTGCATGTATTAGCTCTAGAATTACCACAGTTATCCAAGTAACTGTTAACGATCTAATAAACCATAACTGATATAATGAGCCTTTTGCGGTTTCACTTTTAATTCGTGTGTACTTAGACATGCATGGCTTAATCTTTGAGACAAGCATATAACTACTGGCAGGATCAACCAGAATAATGTTATAATATTTTATTTTTAAT
>NW_026605125.1:180000-187500 GCF_945859705.1 Episyrphus balteatus | reverse complement strand
CGATATCTCTCGACGGCTTCTTTATGGTCGTTCCTGTTGCCAGGATGAGCAAAAAGCCCATTTTTAATAACAAACGGATACTCAACAGGTTACGGAATTGGAACCGTATTCCCTTTCGTTCAAAATTTATCAAGTGTTTTAAATATTTATTTTTGTATTTTTTATTTCATATAATAATAATATATATTTTTGTATTTTTAATTTTTTATTTTAATATTTTTTTTTATATACTTTTGTATATTTTTTTTATTTATATTTGCTCATATATTTTTTTTTATATTTTTTTTTTTTTTTTTTTAATAACATAATATATATATTTTTGTAATTTATTAAAATGTTTTTTTAATTTTTATTTTTTATTTTTTATAACTTGAAAATTTTCAGCTTTCGCCTTGAACTTAGGACCGACTAACTCGTGATCAACCACTGTTCACACGAAACCCTTCTCCACTTCAGTCCTCCAAGGTCTCATTCGATTATTTGCTACTACCACCAAGATCTGTACCAATAGCGGCTCCATGCAGGCTTACGCCAAACACTTCTAAGCACACCATTGTACCCTCCTACTCACTAAAGTTTCAAAATTTAAATTCAATCAGATCGAAAATAAACCATCTACTTTAGCGATAATGTATAGGTATACAACTTAAGCGCCATCCATTTTAAGGGCTAGTTGCTTCGGCAGGTGAGTTGTTACACACTCCTTAGCGGATTCCGACTTCCATGGCCACCGTCCTGCTGTTTTAAGCAACCAACGCCTTTCATGGTATCTGCATGAGTTGTTAATTTTGGCACCTTAACATTATGTTTGGTTCATCCCACAGCGCCAGTTCTGCTTACCAAAAGTGGCCCACTGGGCACAATATATCACAACCAAAACCTTCATATCAAGAAAGGCTAGGTTCTTACCCATTTAAAGTTTGAGAATAGGTTAAGATCGTTTCGACCCTAAGGCCTCTAATCATTCGCTTTACCAGATAAGATTATTTTATATAATTTTTAATTGCACCAGCTATCCTGAGGGAAACTTCGGAGGGAACCAGCTACTAGATGGTTCGATTAGTCTTTCGCCCCTATACTCAATTCTGACAATCGATTTGCACGTCAGAACTGTTTCGGTCTTCCATCAGGGTTTCCCCTGACTTCAACCTGATCAAGTATAGTTCACCATCTTTCGGGTCACAGCATATATGCTCAAGGTACGCTCTAGTTAGAGGCATAAATAATATAAATATCATTATGCATAACTGTATAGAACGCCCCGGGATTGAATAAATAATTCATAACAAATTATAAACTAATCCCATTAAATTAAGTTAAGTTAATTATGCCATTGGGTTTTATTAAAAATACCCAATGACTTGCACATATGTTAGACTCCTTGGTCCGTGTTTCAAGACGGGTCCCGAAGGTATCCTGAATCTATCGCATTGTTAATCATAAAAGTGCATACAATATAAATAAACAAATCAATAGATCTATTTACCATTGTAAAATTCCGAAAAATTTAAGCACAATATATAATTATATCTGTCAATGATTTATCAAATCCAAAACATTTATTTTATGTTGAAAATCCGAAGATAAACAATTTGAATAAACTTAAGTAATGGATCTTATGATAAATATTTATTACATTAACAGATTACAATGTCCTTATATGGAAAAATTGCACACTATTGTTAAAATATTTTTTATATATTTTTATATTAGTATTGAATTTTCCATAATGGATATTCAGGTTCATCGGGCTTAACCTCTAAGCAGTTTCACGTACTATTTAACTCTCTATTCAGAGTTCTTTTCAACTTTCCCTCACGGTACTTGTTTACTATCGGTCTCATGGTTATATTTAGTTTTAGATGGAGTTTACCACCCACTTAGTGCTGCACTATCAAGCAACACGACTCTTTGGAAACACCTTCTAGTAATCATTAACGTTATACGGGCCTGGCACCCTCTATGGGTAAATGGCCTCATTTAAGAAGGACTTAAATCGTTAATTTCTCATACTAGATTATAGATGTTCCATACACTGCATCCCATATTTGCCATAAAGACAAAATGGCTTAGTGCTGAACTGATTTCTTTTCGCTCGCCGCTACTAAGAAAATCCTTGTTAGTTTCTTTTCCTTCCCTCATTAATATGCTTAAATTCGGGGAGTTATCTCATATGAGTTGAGGTTGCTTAACACTTTTTATTTGCTTAATAATTTTATATACTCAATTCAAAATATTTTTTATATATCGATCATTTCAGCCATTTTATCAATTCAAGTAGAATGCCTCAATTGCCAAATTATATTATGACAACGATCTGCAATGTTAGAAATTTTTATATACTAACATCCTCTAAAAAATAGATAAAACGAACTTACTGTCGCTCGATATTATTTTGAGGTATATATTATATTTTAATATTATGAATTTTTACAAATCCAATAATATAACATGCGCATTTGATAAATCAAAAGCAGCTTATTTAGCATAGTATCACAACCCTCAACCATATGTAGTCCAAGCAGCACTTCAAAATTAATTAAAGTACATAACAGCATGGACTGCTATATGCGTTCAAAATGTCGATGTTCATGTGTCCTGCAGTTCACACGATGACGCACAGTTTGCTGCGTTCTTCATCGACCCATGAACCAAGTGATCCACCGCTTAGAGTATTATTATTTTTTTATTTTATATTTAGTCAATTTTTTTTTTTAAGAAATAAAAATTTATTTCTTTTTATATTTTATGTATTTTTTTTATGTTGCGAATGTCCAATTCCAAAGAATCGTTAACTTATAAATTTCTTTTAAAGAAATCTAAGTACAACATTTTTATACATTTTTATTTTTATATATATATATCGTTACAACTTATGCTATGCGTTTTAGCCGGATAGTACCGGGATATTGTCCAAGTACGACACCTTTAGGGGTTAATTCGTCGCAACGTATACACGCCACGCCGAAGGGCGGGTTTTTACACCCAGGAGGATATTACCCCGAAGGGTACGACACCTTTGTTTTTTCGACTTTTGCTCTAGCAAGTTTGTTTATGCATATATATATTTTCATAAGCGTCACTATTTCGATGACGATGACAATTGGCTACCATTTAAATATTTTGTTCATATTTTTTTTTGAAAAAAAAAGACCGAATGCATTACTTATAGTAATACACCCAGTCTAATTTGTTTTTGTATTTTGGTTATAACGTCACTATTTAGATGACAACACCATTTGGCTACGATTTAAATATTTTGTTCATATTTTTTTTTGAAAAAAAAAGACTGAATGCATTACATATAGTAACACACCCAGTCTAATTTGTTTTTGTATATTGGCTAAAAACGTCACTATTTAGATGACGACACCATTTGGCTACCATTTAAATATTTTGTTCATATTTTTTTTTTGAAAAAAAAAGACTGAATGCATTACTTATAGTAACACACCCAGTCTATTTTGTATTTGTTTTTTTTTTATTATATATATATCGTTACAACTTATGCTATGCGTTTTAGCCGGATAGTACCGGGATATTGTCCAAGTACGACACCTTTAGGGGTTAATTCGTCGCAACGTATACACGCCACGCCGAAGGGCGGGTTTTTACACCCAGGAGGATATTACCCCGAAGGGTACGACACCTTTGTTGTTCGACTTTTGCTATAGCAAGTTTGTTTATTCATATATATATTTTCATAAGCGTCACTATTTCGATGACGATGACAATTGGCTACCGTTTAAATACTTTGTTCTTAATTTTTTTTAAAAAAAAAAGACTGAATGCATTACTTATAGTAACACACCCAGTCTAATTTGTATTTGTATTTTTACTTCTTTTGAAGTATTCTTTTTTGTATTTGTTTATATATTTATTGTATATTTTATACATTTTGTACCATAATTGTACATTTTTATTTTTATATTTTATTTTTCTTTTTTATATATATTAAATATATATAAATTTTATTTTATTGGAAAAATCACGTTAATGATCCTTCCGCAGGTTCACCTACGGAAACCTTGTTACGACTTTTACTTCCTCTAAACCATCAAGTTTGGTCAACTTCTGCGAAACAACCGTAACACGTTAGCGTCACAGTGATCACGTCCGGAGACCTCACTAAATAATTCAATCGGTAGTAGCGACGGGCGGTGTGTACAAAGGGCAGGGACTTAATCAATACGAGTTAATGACTCGCACTTACTAGGAATTCCAAGTTCATGTGAACAGTTTCAGTTCACAATCCCAAGCATGAAAGTGGTTCAGCGGTTTACCCGGACCTCTCGGTCTAGGAAATACACGTTGATACTTTCATTGTAGCGCGCGTGCAGCCCAGGACATCTAAGGGCATTCCAGACCTGTTATTGCTCAATCTCATTATTGCTAGACGCAATTTGTCCATTTAAGAAGCTAGTGTCCTTATAATGGGACAAACAAACAGGTACGACTCCACTAACATAAACACATTCAAACACAATTATATTTTACTATATTCATGAATGAAGGCTATGAAAGCTTCAACATCATAATCCTGAAAGCATCTATTTAATATATTTGAGTCTCGTTCGTTATCGGAATTAACCAGACAAATCACTCCACGAACTAAGAACGGCCATGCACCACCACCCATAGATTCGAGAAAGAGCTATCAATCTGTCTTACACGCTTATGTTCGGACCTGGTAAGTTTTCCCGTGTTGAGTCAAATTAAGCCGCAGGCTCCACTCCTGGTGGTGCCCTTCCGTCAATTCCTTTAAGTTTCAGCTTTGCAACCATACTTCCCCCGGAGCCCAAAAGCTTTGGTTTCCCGGGAAGCGACTGAGAGAGCCATAGAAGTAGCTACACCCAATTGCTAGCTGGCATCGTTTATGGTTAGAACTAGGGCGGTATCTGATCGCCTTCGAACCTCTAACTTTCGTTCTTGATTAATGAAAACATCTTTGGCAAATGCTTTCGCTTAAGTTAGTCTTACGACGGTCCAAGAATTTCACCTCTCGCGTCGTAATACTAATGCCCCCAATCTGCTTCTATTAATCATTACCTCTTGATCTAAAAACCAATGAAAGTAGATCAGAAGTCTTATTTCATTATTCCATGCACAAAATATTCAGGCATTTGGAGCCTGCTTTAAGCACTCTAATTTGTTCAAAGTAATTGTAACGGCCCACAACAGCACTCGATGAAGAGCACTGAAGCAGGTTTTAATAGGAGGAATACATAATGGTACATAAGTATCATAAATGTATAAGAACTCCACCGATAATACGCTTGCATACATAAGGTAATGTACAATCCACAATTGTAGTTGTACTACCCGTATGAAGCACAAATTCAACTACGAACGTTTTAACCGCAACAACTTTAATATACGCTATTGGAGCTGGAATTACCGCGGCTGCTGGCACCAGACTTGCCCTCCAATTGGTCCTTGTTAAAGGATTTAAAGTGTACTCATTCCAATTACAGGGCCTCGGATATGAGTCCTGTATTGTTATTTTTCGTCACTACCTCCCCGAACTGGGAGTGGGTAATTTACGCGCCTGCTGCCTTCCTTAGATGTGGTAGCCGTTTCTCAGGCTCCCTCTCCGGAATCGAACCCTGATTCCCCGTTACCCGTAGCAACCATGGTAGTCCTAGATACTACCATCAATAGTTGATAGGGCAGACATTTGAAAGATCTGTCGTCGGTACTAGACCATACGATCGGCAAATTATCTAGAGTTCAACCATTATAACGATTTCCGAAGAAATCGCTTGGTTTTAGCCTAATAAAAGCACACGTTCCAAAAGGTCCGTGTTTATATTGCATGTATTAGCTCTAGAATTACCACAGTTATCCAAGTAACTGTTAACGATCTAATAAACCATAACTGATATAATGAGCCTTTTGCGGTTTCACTTTTAATTCGTGTGTACTTAGACATGCATGGCTTAATCTTTGAGACAAGCATATAACTACTGGCAGGATCAACCAGAATAATGTTATAATATTTTATTTTTAATATTATTTGAAATTTTGAAAAATAACATCAATCTCCTCTCAATAAATCCAATGATAAAGTTTTTATTTTTTTTTTTTTTATTTATTTATATTTATACATACTTTTTGTTTTATATCCTCCCTAATAGGGATAATTATTATTTTATTTTTTTTACCAACACAATTTTTATTTGTATATATTTTTTGGTAAATTTATTTTTATTTTTATTTATTTGTATGTATTTTGTATGGGTATTTTGTATGGGTATTTTGTATTTTTACTTTTATCTGGAAAATGAGGGAAAATGCATTTCACAAAGGTTTCATATAACAACTATTTTTATTTTAACAAAGAGAACTCCTACCGTATGGTGAACTCTGATATTGTTAAATTTTAGTGTAGCACCTTTCACAAATACATATCAATGATTATTTTCAAATTTCTAATATTTTCTTTTACTTCAATATATTGAAGTGTTTTTGGAATATTTTTATAAAATAAACCATTTATTTATGATATAGAATTAATAATTCTTTTTAATAATTTTTCTTTATGAACATTTTTATGTTCAACAAATAATCCCAATTGGAAATTAATATTTATTATTTTTTTTTCGACATTACTTTACTTAAAGTATTTTTTTTTGACATCTTTGCCACAAAGCCAGTGTTCTTAGCCACAACGCCGTGGTACCACTTTTGGTGAAAACGAGGTGCGAGTCCCCGCCCAATCATAATACCACATTACCAGTAAGTTAATTCGTTGCAACTTAAAAAGCCACATCGAAAGAGGTTTACATACATGTTTCCTTAACATCAAAATATGCGCCCCCTTTGGTAGTTTGAGTTTTTTTCACAACAAAGTGGAGGTAAATAACATGACCAAACTAATAACTTCATATTTTCCTCTTTTTGGATCGAAAATGCTCGATTCCGTAAAATAGATTTGAAACATACTTGGATACATTCGGTTCGGCGAATTTTCACAAAAAAAGTTGACCCTTTTTTTGGGACTTAGTGCAATTTTTGAAAAATTTTGTATGGGAAAAAGTCAACTTTTTCCAGAAATCCGAAAAAAGGCCCAAAAACGCACTTGGTTGCGGTCGAGTTTTACTAGGGTAGGAAAAACCACTTGCAACCAAGTGTTCGACTTAGAAAAATTTTGGACATAAAATTTTTGGAAAAAAATTTTCTACTTAATAAATCGGAAAAATGGCCCAAAAACGCACTTGGTTGCGGTCGAGTTTTACTAGGGTGGTAAAAGTCAATTTTCAATGTTGAAAATTTTTTTCGACTTTTTTATATAATATATGTTATTCAGAACAACTAAATCGACTGAGTAAATGGCCCAAAAACGCACTTGGTTGCGATCGAGTTTTACTAGGGTGGTAAAACTCAATTTTCAATGTTGAAAATTTTTTTCGACTTAGAAAAATTTTGGACATAAAATTTTTGGAAAAAAATAAATCGGAAAAATGGCCCAAAAATGCACTTGATTGCGGTCGAGTTTTA
>NW_026605125.1:170000-175000 GCF_945859705.1 Episyrphus balteatus | reverse complement strand
TGTAAAATTCCGAAAAATTTAAGCACAATATATAATTATATCTGTCAATGATTTATCAAATCCAAAACATTTATTTTATGTTGAAAATCCGAAGATAAACAATTTGAATAAACTTAAGTAATGGATCTTATGATAAATATTTATTACATTAACAGATTACAATGTCCTTATATGGAAAAATTGCACACTATTGTTAAAATATTTTTTATATATTTTTATATTAGTATTGAATTTTCCATAATGGATATTCAGGTTCATCGGGCTTAACCTCTAAGCAGTTTCACGTACTATTTAACTCTCTATTCAGAGTTCTTTTCAACTTTCCCTCACGGTACTTGTTTACTATCGGTCTCATGGTTATATTTAGTTTTAGATGGAGTTTACCACCCACTTAGTGCTGCACTATCAAGCAACACGACTCTTTGGAAACACCTTCTAGTAATCATTAACGTTATACGGGCCTGGCACCCTCTATGGGTAAATGGCCTCATTTAAGAAGGACTTAAATCGTTAATTTCTCATACTAGATTATAGATGTTCCATACACTGCATCCCATATTTGCCATAAAGACAAAATGGCTTAGTGCTGAACTGATTTCTTTTCGCTCGCCGCTACTAAGAAAATCCTTGTTAGTTTCTTTTCCTTCCCTCATTAATATGCTTAAATTCGGGGAGTTATCTCATATGAGTTGAGGTTGCTTAACACTTTTTATTTGCTTAATAATTTTATATACTCAATTCAAAATATTTTTTATATATCGATCATTTCAGCCATTTTATCAATTCAAGTAGAATGCCTCAATTGCCAAATTATATTATGACAACGATCTGCAATGTTAGAAATTTTTATATACTAACATCCTCTAAAAAATAGATAAAACGAACTTACTGTCGCTCGATATTATTTTGAGGTATATATTATATTTTAATATTATGAATTTTTACAAATCCAATAATATAACATGCGCATTTGATAAATCAAAAGCAGCTTATTTAGCATAGTATCACAACCCTCAACCATATGTAGTCCAAGCAGCACTTCAAAATTAATTAAAGTACATAACAGCATGGACTGCTATATGCGTTCAAAATGTCGATGTTCATGTGTCCTGCAGTTCACACGATGACGCACAGTTTGCTGCGTTCTTCATCGACCCATGAACCAAGTGATCCACCGCTTAGAGTATTATTATTTTTTTATTTTATATTTAGTCAATTTTTTTTTTTAAGAAATAAAAATTTATTTCTTTTTATATTTTATGTATTTTTTTTATGTTGCGAATGTCCAATTCCAAAGAATCGTTAACTTATAAATTTCTTTTAAAGAAATCTAAGTACAACATTTTTATACATTTTTATTTTTATATATATATATCGTTACAACTTATGCTATGCGTTTTAGCCGGATAGTACCGGGATATTGTCCAAGTACGACACCTTTAGGGGTTAATTCGTCGCAACGTATACACGCCACGCCGAAGGGCGGGTTTTTACACCCAGGAGGATATTACCCCGAAGGGTACGACACCTTTGTTTTTTCGACTTTTGCTCTAGCAAGTTTGTTTATGCATATATATATTTTCATAAGCGTCACTATTTCGATGACGATGACAATTGGCTACCATTTAAATATTTTGTTCATATTTTTTTTTGAAAAAAAAAGACCGAATGCATTACTTATAGTAATACACCCAGTCTAATTTGTTTTTGTATTTTGGTTATAACGTCACTATTTAGATGACAACACCATTTGGCTACGATTTAAATATTTTGTTCATATTTTTTTTTGAAAAAAAAAGACTGAATGCATTACATATAGTAACACACCCAGTCTAATTTGTTTTTGTATATTGGCTAAAAACGTCACTATTTAGATGACGACACCATTTGGCTACCATTTAAATATTTTGTTCATATTTTTTTTTTGAAAAAAAAAGACTGAATGCATTACTTATAGTAACACACCCAGTCTATTTTGTATTTGTTTTTTTTTTATTATATATATATCGTTACAACTTATGCTATGCGTTTTAGCCGGATAGTACCGGGATATTGTCCAAGTACGACACCTTTAGGGGTTAATTCGTCGCAACGTATACACGCCACGCCGAAGGGCGGGTTTTTACACCCAGGAGGATATTACCCCGAAGGGTACGACACCTTTGTTGTTCGACTTTTGCTATAGCAAGTTTGTTTATTCATATATATATTTTCATAAGCGTCACTATTTCGATGACGATGACAATTGGCTACCGTTTAAATACTTTGTTCTTAATTTTTTTTGAAAAAAAAAGACTGAATGCATTACTTATAGTAACACACCCAGTCTAATTTGTATTTGTATTTTTACTTCTTTTGAAGTATTCTTTTTTGTATTTGTTTATATATTTATTGTATATTTTATACATTTTGTACCATAATTGTACATTTTTATTTTTATATTTTATTTTTCTTTTTTATATATATTAAATATATATAAATTTTATTTTATTGGAAAAATCACGTTAATGATCCTTCCGCAGGTTCACCTACGGAAACCTTGTTACGACTTTTACTTCCTCTAAACCATCAAGTTTGGTCAACTTCTGCGAAACAACCGTAACACGTTAGCGTCACAGTGATCACGTCCGGAGACCTCACTAAATAATTCAATCGGTAGTAGCGACGGGCGGTGTGTACAAAGGGCAGGGACTTAATCAATACGAGTTAATGACTCGCACTTACTAGGAATTCCAAGTTCATGTGAACAGTTTCAGTTCACAATCCCAAGCATGAAAGTGGTTCAGCGGTTTACCCGGACCTCTCGGTCTAGGAAATACACGTTGATACTTTCATTGTAGCGCGCGTGCAGCCCAGGACATCTAAGGGCATTCCAGACCTGTTATTGCTCAATCTCATTATTGCTAGACGCAATTTGTCCATTTAAGAAGCTAGTGTCCTTATAATGGGACAAACAAACAGGTACGACTCCACTAACATAAACACATTCAAACACAATTATATTTTACTATATTCATGAATGAAGGCTATGAAAGCTTCAACATCATAATCCTGAAAGCATCTATTTAATATATTTGAGTCTCGTTCGTTATCGGAATTAACCAGACAAATCACTCCACGAACTAAGAACGGCCATGCACCACCACCCATAGATTCGAGAAAGAGCTATCAATCTGTCTTACACGCTTATGTTCGGACCTGGTAAGTTTTCCCGTGTTGAGTCAAATTAAGCCGCAGGCTCCACTCCTGGTGGTGCCCTTCCGTCAATTCCTTTAAGTTTCAGCTTTGCAACCATACTTCCCCCGGAGCCCAAAAGCTTTGGTTTCCCGGGAAGCGACTGAGAGAGCCATAGAAGTAGCTACACCCAATTGCTAGCTGGCATCGTTTATGGTTAGAACTAGGGCGGTATCTGATCGCCTTCGAACCTCTAACTTTCGTTCTTGATTAATGAAAACATCTTTGGCAAATGCTTTCGCTTAAGTTAGTCTTACGACGGTCCAAGAATTTCACCTCTCGCGTCGTAATACTAATGCCCCCAATCTGCTTCTATTAATCATTACCTCTTGATCTAAAAACCAATGAAAGTAGATCAGAAGTCTTATTTCATTATTCCATGCACAAAATATTCAGGCATTTGGAGCCTGCTTTAAGCACTCTAATTTGTTCAAAGTAATTGTAACGGCCCACAACAGCACTCGATGAAGAGCACTGAAGCAGGTTTTAATAGGAGGAATACATAATGGTACATAAGTATCATAAATGTATAAGAACTCCACCGATAATACGCTTGCATACATAAGGTAATGTACAATCCACAATTGTAGTTGTACTACCCGTATGAAGCACAAATTCAACTACGAACGTTTTAACCGCAACAACTTTAATATACGCTATTGGAGCTGGAATTACCGCGGCTGCTGGCACCAGACTTGCCCTCCAATTGGTCCTTGTTAAAGGATTTAAAGTGTACTCATTCCAATTACAGGGCCTCGGATATGAGTCCTGTATTGTTATTTTTCGTCACTACCTCCCCGAACTGGGAGTGGGTAATTTACGCGCCTGCTGCCTTCCTTAGATGTGGTAGCCGTTTCTCAGGCTCCCTCTCCGGAATCGAACCCTGATTCCCCGTTACCCGTAGCAACCATGGTAGTCCTAGATACTACCATCAATAGTTGATAGGGCAGACATTTGAAAGATCTGTCGTCGGTACTAGACCATACGATCGGCAAATTATCTAGAGTTCAACCATTATAACGATTTCCGAAGAAATCGCTTGGTTTTAGCCTAATAAAAGCACACGTTCCAAAAGGTCCGTGTTTATATTGCATGTATTAGCTCTAGAATTACCACAGTTATCCAAGTAACTGTTAACGATCTAATAAACCATAACTGATATAATGAGCCTTTTGCGGTTTCACTTTTAATTCGTGTGTACTTAGACATGCATGGCTTAATCTTTGAGACAAGCATATAACTACTGGCAGGATCAACCAGAATAATGTTATAATATTTTATTTTTAATATTATTTGAAATTTTGAAAAATAACATCAATCTCCTCTCAATAAATCCAATGATAAAGTTTTTATTTTTTTTTTTTTTATTTATTTATATTTATACATACTTTTTGTTTTATATCCTCCCTAATAGGGATAATTATTATTTTATTTTTTTTACCAACACAATTTTTATTTGTATATATTTTTTGGTAAATTTATTTTTATTTTTATTTATTTGTATGTATTTTGTATGGGTATTTTGTATGGGTATTTTGTATTTTTACTTTTATCTGGAAAATGAGGGAAAATGCATTTCACAAAGGTTTCATATAACAACTATTTTTATTTTAACAAAGAGAACTCCTACCGTATGGTGAACTCTGATATTGTTAAATTTTAGTGTAGCACCTTTCACAAATACATATCAATGATTATTTTCAAATTTCTAATATTTTCTTTTACTTCAATATATTGAAGTGTTTTTGGAATATTTTTATAAAATA
>NW_026605125.1:157500-162500 GCF_945859705.1 Episyrphus balteatus | reverse complement strand
TTTACACCCAGGAGGATATTACCCCGAAGGGTACGACACCTTTGTTTTTTCGACTTTTGCTCTAGCAAGTTTGTTTATGCATATATATATTTTCATAAGCGTCACTATTTCGATGACGATGACAATTGGCTACCATTTAAATATTTTGTTCATATTTTTTTTTGAAAAAAAAAGACCGAATGCATTACTTATAGTAATACACCCAGTCTAATTTGTTTTTGTATTTTGGTTATAACGTCACTATTTAGATGACAACACCATTTGGCTACGATTTAAATATTTTGTTCATATTTTTTTTTGAAAAAAAAAGACTGAATGCATTACATATAGTAACACACCCAGTCTAATTTGTTTTTGTATATTGGCTAAAAACGTCACTATTTAGATGACGACACCATTTGGCTACCATTTAAATATTTTGTTCATATTTTTTTTTTGAAAAAAAAAGACTGAATGCATTACTTATAGTAACACACCCAGTCTATTTTGTATTTGTTTTTTTTTTATTATATATATATCGTTACAACTTATGCTATGCGTTTTAGCCGGATAGTACCGGGATATTGTCCAAGTACGACACCTTTAGGGGTTAATTCGTCGCAACGTATACACGCCACGCCGAAGGGCGGGTTTTTACACCCAGGAGGATATTACCCCGAAGGGTACGACACCTTTGTTGTTCGACTTTTGCTATAGCAAGTTTGTTTATTCATATATATATTTTCATAAGCGTCACTATTTCGATGACGATGACAATTGGCTACCGTTTAAATACTTTGTTCTTAATTTTTTTTGAAAAAAAAAGACTGAATGCATTACTTATAGTAACACACCCAGTCTAATTTGTATTTGTATTTTTACTTCTTTTGAAGTATTCTTTTTTGTATTTGTTTATATATTTATTGTATATTTTATACATTTTGTACCATAATTGTACATTTTTATTTTTATATTTTATTTTTCTTTTTTATATATATTAAATATATATAAATTTTATTTTATTGGAAAAATCACGTTAATGATCCTTCCGCAGGTTCACCTACGGAAACCTTGTTACGACTTTTACTTCCTCTAAACCATCAAGTTTGGTCAACTTCTGCGAAACAACCGTAACACGTTAGCGTCACAGTGATCACGTCCGGAGACCTCACTAAATAATTCAATCGGTAGTAGCGACGGGCGGTGTGTACAAAGGGCAGGGACTTAATCAATACGAGTTAATGACTCGCACTTACTAGGAATTCCAAGTTCATGTGAACAGTTTCAGTTCACAATCCCAAGCATGAAAGTGGTTCAGCGGTTTACCCGGACCTCTCGGTCTAGGAAATACACGTTGATACTTTCATTGTAGCGCGCGTGCAGCCCAGGACATCTAAGGGCATTCCAGACCTGTTATTGCTCAATCTCATTATTGCTAGACGCAATTTGTCCATTTAAGAAGCTAGTGTCCTTATAATGGGACAAACAAACAGGTACGACTCCACTAACATAAACACATTCAAACACAATTATATTTTACTATATTCATGAATGAAGGCTATGAAAGCTTCAACATCATAATCCTGAAAGCATCTATTTAATATATTTGAGTCTCGTTCGTTATCGGAATTAACCAGACAAATCACTCCACGAACTAAGAACGGCCATGCACCACCACCCATAGATTCGAGAAAGAGCTATCAATCTGTCTTACACGCTTATGTTCGGACCTGGTAAGTTTTCCCGTGTTGAGTCAAATTAAGCCGCAGGCTCCACTCCTGGTGGTGCCCTTCCGTCAATTCCTTTAAGTTTCAGCTTTGCAACCATACTTCCCCCGGAGCCCAAAAGCTTTGGTTTCCCGGGAAGCGACTGAGAGAGCCATAGAAGTAGCTACACCCAATTGCTAGCTGGCATCGTTTATGGTTAGAACTAGGGCGGTATCTGATCGCCTTCGAACCTCTAACTTTCGTTCTTGATTAATGAAAACATCTTTGGCAAATGCTTTCGCTTAAGTTAGTCTTACGACGGTCCAAGAATTTCACCTCTCGCGTCGTAATACTAATGCCCCCAATCTGCTTCTATTAATCATTACCTCTTGATCTAAAAACCAATGAAAGTAGATCAGAAGTCTTATTTCATTATTCCATGCACAAAATATTCAGGCATTTGGAGCCTGCTTTAAGCACTCTAATTTGTTCAAAGTAATTGTAACGGCCCACAACAGCACTCGATGAAGAGCACTGAAGCAGGTTTTAATAGGAGGAATACATAATGGTACATAAGTATCATAAATGTATAAGAACTCCACCGATAATACGCTTGCATACATAAGGTAATGTACAATCCACAATTGTAGTTGTACTACCCGTATGAAGCACAAATTCAACTACGAACGTTTTAACCGCAACAACTTTAATATACGCTATTGGAGCTGGAATTACCGCGGCTGCTGGCACCAGACTTGCCCTCCAATTGGTCCTTGTTAAAGGATTTAAAGTGTACTCATTCCAATTACAGGGCCTCGGATATGAGTCCTGTATTGTTATTTTTCGTCACTACCTCCCCGAACTGGGAGTGGGTAATTTACGCGCCTGCTGCCTTCCTTAGATGTGGTAGCCGTTTCTCAGGCTCCCTCTCCGGAATCGAACCCTGATTCCCCGTTACCCGTAGCAACCATGGTAGTCCTAGATACTACCATCAATAGTTGATAGGGCAGACATTTGAAAGATCTGTCGTCGGTACTAGACCATACGATCGGCAAATTATCTAGAGTTCAACCATTATAACGATTTCCGAAGAAATCGCTTGGTTTTAGCCTAATAAAAGCACACGTTCCAAAAGGTCCGTGTTTATATTGCATGTATTAGCTCTAGAATTACCACAGTTATCCAAGTAACTGTTAACGATCTAATAAACCATAACTGATATAATGAGCCTTTTGCGGTTTCACTTTTAATTCGTGTGTACTTAGACATGCATGGCTTAATCTTTGAGACAAGCATATAACTACTGGCAGGATCAACCAGAATAATGTTATAATATTTTATTTTTAATATTATTTGAAATTTTGAAAAATAACATCAATCTCCTCTCAATAAATCCAATGATAAAGTTTTTATTTTTTTTTTTTTTATTTATTTATATTTATACATACTTTTTGTTTTATATCCTCCCTAATAGGGATAATTATTATTTTATTTTTTTTACCAACACAATTTTTATTTGTATATATTTTTTGGTAAATTTATTTTTATTTTTATTTATTTGTATGTATTTTGTATGGGTATTTTGTATGGGTATTTTGTATTTTTACTTTTATCTGGAAAATGAGGGAAAATGCATTTCACAAAGGTTTCATATAACAACTATTTTTATTTTAACAAAGAGAACTCCTACCGTATGGTGAACTCTGATATTGTTAAATTTTAGTGTAGCACCTTTCACAAATACATATCAATGATTATTTTCAAATTTCTAATATTTTCTTTTACTTCAATATATTGAAGTGTTTTTGGAATATTTTTATAAAATAAACCATTTATTTATGATATAGAATTAATAATTCTTTTTAATAATTTTTCTTTATGAACATTTTTATGTTCAACAAATAATCCCAATTGGAAATTAATATTTATTATTTTTTTTTCGACATTACTTTACTTAAAGTATTTTTTTTTGACATCTTTGCCACAAAGCCAGTGTTCTTAGCCACAACGCCGTGGTACCACTTTTGGTGAAAACGAGGTGCGAGTCCCCGCCCAATCATAATACCACATTACCAGTAAGTTAATTCGTTGCAACTTAAAAAGCCACATCGAAAGAGGTTTACATACATGTTTCCTTAACATCAAAATATGCGCCCCCTTTGGTAGTTTGAGTTTTTTTCACAACAAAGTGGAGGTAAATAACATGACCAAACTAATAACTTCATATTTTCCTCTTTTTGGATCGAAAATGCTCGATTCCGTAAAATAGATTTGAAACATACTTGGATACATTCGGTTCGGCGAATTTTCACAAAAAAAGTTGACCCTTTTTTTGGGACTTAGTGCAATTTTTGAAAAATTTTGTATGGGAAAAAGTCAACTTTTTCCAGAAATCCGAAAAAAGGCCCAAAAACGCACTTGGTTGCGGTCGAGTTTTACTAGGGTAGGAAAAACCACTTGCAACCAAGTGTTCGACTTAGAAAAATTTTGGACATAAAATTTTTGGAAAAAAATTTTCTACTTAATAAATCGGAAAAATGGCCCAAAAACGCACTTGGTTGCGGTCGAGTTTTACTAGGGTGGTAAAAGTCAATTTTCAATGTTGAAAATTTTTTTCGACTTTTTTATATAATATATGTTATTCAGAACAACTAAATCGACTGAGTAAATGGCCCAAAAACGCACTTGGTTGCGATCGAGTTTTACTAGGGTGGTAAAACTCAATTTTCAATGTTGAAAATTTTTTTCGACTTAGAAAAATTTTGGACATAAAATTTTTGGAAAAAAATAAATCGGAAAAATGGCCCAAAAATGCACTTGATTGCGGTCGAGTTTTACTAGGTTGGTAAAAGTCAATTTTGAATGTTGAAAATTTTTTTGGACTTTTTATATTTTTTATTTTTTTATATTTTTGTTGATATAAATTTTGAATTGAATTTGATGTTGAAAAGTTTGTTAATAAAATAGACTTGAGTGAAGTTTTTTCATGGATTTTCCATGTCCCGAATGTATGGAAGTGTGTTTTTTTTCTACTTCAATAATATCACTGATTCAGAGTATCACGAAAAATAATTTAAAAAACCTACTATCTATCAAAATGTGGTTGAACTTTTTTTACAGACATTTTAAAGTCTCCGAATGGAAGTAAGGACTTGAAAAATAATATTTTTTGTAGACTTATTTTGGATGTAAATTTTTTGCAAGTCTTTGGAATTATTTTTTGTAAATTTTTTCTAAGTCTTTTTCCACTTAGAATATTTCTTTTTATTTTGTATTAGTATCATATTTGCATGTTTTTTAAAACTTTTTTTCTAA
>NW_026605125.1:145000-152500 GCF_945859705.1 Episyrphus balteatus | reverse complement strand
TTGTTACACACTCCTTAGCGGATTCCGACTTCCATGGCCACCGTCCTGCTGTTTTAAGCAACCAACGCCTTTCATGGTATCTGCATGAGTTGTTAATTTTGGCACCTTAACATTATGTTTGGTTCATCCCACAGCGCCAGTTCTGCTTACCAAAAGTGGCCCACTGGGCACAATATATCACAACCAAAACCTTCATATCAAGAAAGGCTAGGTTCTTACCCATTTAAAGTTTGAGAATAGGTTAAGATCGTTTCGACCCTAAGGCCTCTAATCATTCGCTTTACCAGATAAGATTATTTTATATAATTTTTAATTGCACCAGCTATCCTGAGGGAAACTTCGGAGGGAACCAGCTACTAGATGGTTCGATTAGTCTTTCGCCCCTATACTCAATTCTGACAATCGATTTGCACGTCAGAACTGTTTCGGTCTTCCATCAGGGTTTCCCCTGACTTCAACCTGATCAAGTATAGTTCACCATCTTTCGGGTCACAGCATATATGCTCAAGGTACGCTCTAGTTAGAGGCATAAATAATATAAATATCATTATGCATAACTGTATAGAACGCCCCGGGATTGAATAAATAATTCATAACAAATTATAAACTAATCCCATTAAATTAAGTTAAGTTAATTATGCCATTGGGTTTTATTAAAAATACCCAATGACTTGCACATATGTTAGACTCCTTGGTCCGTGTTTCAAGACGGGTCCCGAAGGTATCCTGAATCTATCGCATTGTTAATCATAAAAGTGCATACAATATAAATAAACAAATCAATAGATCTATTTACCATTGTAAAATTCCGAAAAATTTAAGCACAATATATAATTATATCTGTCAATGATTTATCAAATCCAAAACATTTATTTTATGTTGAAAATCCGAAGATAAACAATTTGAATAAACTTAAGTAATGGATCTTATGATAAATATTTATTACATTAACAGATTACAATGTCCTTATATGGAAAAATTGCACACTATTGTTAAAATATTTTTTATATATTTTTATATTAGTATTGAATTTTCCATAATGGATATTCAGGTTCATCGGGCTTAACCTCTAAGCAGTTTCACGTACTATTTAACTCTCTATTCAGAGTTCTTTTCAACTTTCCCTCACGGTACTTGTTTACTATCGGTCTCATGGTTATATTTAGTTTTAGATGGAGTTTACCACCCACTTAGTGCTGCACTATCAAGCAACACGACTCTTTGGAAACACCTTCTAGTAATCATTAACGTTATACGGGCCTGGCACCCTCTATGGGTAAATGGCCTCATTTAAGAAGGACTTAAATCGTTAATTTCTCATACTAGATTATAGATGTTCCATACACTGCATCCCATATTTGCCATAAAGACAAAATGGCTTAGTGCTGAACTGATTTCTTTTCGCTCGCCGCTACTAAGAAAATCCTTGTTAGTTTCTTTTCCTTCCCTCATTAATATGCTTAAATTCGGGGAGTTATCTCATATGAGTTGAGGTTGCTTAACACTTTTTATTTGCTTAATAATTTTATATACTCAATTCAAAATATTTTTTATATATCGATCATTTCAGCCATTTTATCAATTCAAGTAGAATGCCTCAATTGCCAAATTATATTATGACAACGATCTGCAATGTTAGAAATTTTTATATACTAACATCCTCTAAAAAATAGATAAAACGAACTTACTGTCGCTCGATATTATTTTGAGGTATATATTATATTTTAATATTATGAATTTTTACAAATCCAATAATATAACATGCGCATTTGATAAATCAAAAGCAGCTTATTTAGCATAGTATCACAACCCTCAACCATATGTAGTCCAAGCAGCACTTCAAAATTAATTAAAGTACATAACAGCATGGACTGCTATATGCGTTCAAAATGTCGATGTTCATGTGTCCTGCAGTTCACACGATGACGCACAGTTTGCTGCGTTCTTCATCGACCCATGAGCCAAGTGATCCACCGCTTAGAGTATTATTATTTTTTTATTTTATATTTAGTCAATTTTTTTTTTTAAGAAATAAAAATTTATTTCTTTTTATATTTTATGTATTTTTTTTATGTTGCGAATGTCCAATTCCAAAGAATCGTTAACTTATAAATTTCTTTTAAAGAAATCTAAGTACAACATTTTTATACATTTTTATTTTTATATATATATATCGTTACAACTTATGCTATGCGTTTTAGCCGGATAGTACCGGGATATTGTCCAAGTACGACACCTTTAGGGGTTAATTCGTCGCAACGTATACACGCCACGCCGAAGGGCGGGTTTTTACACCCAGGAGGATATTACCCCGAAGGGTACGACACCTTTGTTTTTTCGACTTTTGCTCTAGCAAGTTTGTTTATGCATATATATATTTTCATAAGCGTCACTATTTCGATGACGATGACAATTGGCTACCATTTAAATATTTTGTTCATATTTTTTTTTGAAAAAAAAAGACCGAATGCATTACTTATAGTAATACACCCAGTCTAATTTGTTTTTGTATTTTGGTTATAACGTCACTATTTAGATGACAACACCATTTGGCTACGATTTAAATATTTTGTTCATATTTTTTTTTAAAAAAAAAAGACTGAATGCATTACATATAGTAACACACCCAGTCTAATTTGTTTTTGTATATTGGCTAAAAACGTCACTATTTAGATGACGACACCATTTGGCTACCATTTAAATATTTTGTTCATATTTTTTTTTTGAAAAAAAAAGACTGAATGCATTACTTATAGTAACACACCCAGTCTATTTTGTATTTGTTTTTTTTTTATTATATATATATCGTTACAACTTATGCTATGCGTTTTAGCCGGATAGTACCGGGATATTGTCCAAGTACGACACCTTTAGGGGTTAATTCGTCGCAACGTATACACGCCACGCCGAAGGGCGGGTTTTTACACCCAGGAGGATATTACCCCGAAGGGTACGACACCTTTGTTGTTCGACTTTTGCTATAGCAAGTTTGTTTATTCATATATATATTTTCATAAGCGTCACTATTTCGATGACGATGACAATTGGCTACCGTTTAAATACTTTGTTCTTAATTTTTTTTGAAAAAAAAAGACTGAATGCATTACTTATAGTAACACACCCAGTCTAATTTGTATTTGTATTTTTACTTCTTTTGAAGTATTCTTTTTTGTATTTGTTTATATATTTATTGTATATTTTATACATTTTGTACCATAATTGTACATTTTTATTTTTATATTTTATTTTTCTTTTTTATATATATTAAATATATATAAATTTTATTTTATTGGAAAAATCACGTTAATGATCCTTCCGCAGGTTCACCTACGGAAACCTTGTTACGACTTTTACTTCCTCTAAACCATCAAGTTTGGTCAACTTCTGCGAAACAACCGTAACACGTTAGCGTCACAGTGATCACGTCCGGAGACCTCACTAAATAATTCAATCGGTAGTAGCGACGGGCGGTGTGTACAAAGGGCAGGGACTTAATCAATACGAGTTAATGACTCGCACTTACTAGGAATTCCAAGTTCATGTGAACAGTTTCAGTTCACAATCCCAAGCATGAAAGTGGTTCAGCGGTTTACCCGGACCTCTCGGTCTAGGAAATACACGTTGATACTTTCATTGTAGCGCGCGTGCAGCCCAGGACATCTAAGGGCATTCCAGACCTGTTATTGCTCAATCTCATTATTGCTAGACGCAATTTGTCCATTTAAGAAGCTAGTGTCCTTATAATGGGACAAACAAACAGGTACGACTCCACTAACATAAACACATTCAAACACAATTATATTTTACTATATTCATGAATGAAGGCTATGAAAGCTTCAACATCATAATCCTGAAAGCATCTATTTAATATATTTGAGTCTCGTTCGTTATCGGAATTAACCAGACAAATCACTCCACGAACTAAGAACGGCCATGCACCACCACCCATAGATTCGAGAAAGAGCTATCAATCTGTCTTACACGCTTATGTTCGGACCTGGTAAGTTTTCCCGTGTTGAGTCAAATTAAGCCGCAGGCTCCACTCCTGGTGGTGCCCTTCCGTCAATTCCTTTAAGTTTCAGCTTTGCAACCATACTTCCCCCGGAGCCCAAAAGCTTTGGTTTCCCGGGAAGCGACTGAGAGAGCCATAGAAGTAGCTACACCCAATTGCTAGCTGGCATCGTTTATGGTTAGAACTAGGGCGGTATCTGATCGCCTTCGAACCTCTAACTTTCGTTCTTGATTAATGAAAACATCTTTGGCAAATGCTTTCGCTTAAGTTAGTCTTACGACGGTCCAAGAATTTCACCTCTCGCGTCGTAATACTAATGCCCCCAATCTGCTTCTATTAATCATTACCTCTTGATCTAAAAACCAATGAAAGTAGATCAGAAGTCTTATTTCATTATTCCATGCACAAAATATTCAGGCATTTGGAGCCTGCTTTAAGCACTCTAATTTGTTCAAAGTAATTGTAACGGCCCACAACAGCACTCGATGAAGAGCACTGAAGCAGGTTTTAATAGGAGGAATACATAATGGTACATAAGTATCATAAATGTATAAGAACTCCACCGATAATACGCTTGCATACATAAGGTAATGTACAATCCACAATTGTAGTTGTACTACCCGTATGAAGCACAAATTCAACTACGAACGTTTTAACCGCAACAACTTTAATATACGCTATTGGAGCTGGAATTACCGCGGCTGCTGGCACCAGACTTGCCCTCCAATTGGTCCTTGTTAAAGGATTTAAAGTGTACTCATTCCAATTACAGGGCCTCGGATATGAGTCCTGTATTGTTATTTTTCGTCACTACCTCCCCGAACTGGGAGTGGGTAATTTACGCGCCTGCTGCCTTCCTTAGATGTGGTAGCCGTTTCTCAGGCTCCCTCTCCGGAATCGAACCCTGATTCCCCGTTACCCGTAGCAACCATGGTAGTCCTAGATACTACCATCAATAGTTGATAGGGCAGACATTTGAAAGATCTGTCGTCGGTACTAGACCATACGATCGGCAAATTATCTAGAGTTCAACCATTATAACGATTTCCGAAGAAATCGCTTGGTTTTAGCCTAATAAAAGCACACGTTCCAAAAGGTCCGTGTTTATATTGCATGTATTAGCTCTAGAATTACCACAGTTATCCAAGTAACTGTTAACGATCTAATAAACCATAACTGATATAATGAGCCTTTTGCGGTTTCACTTTTAATTCGTGTGTACTTAGACATGCATGGCTTAATCTTTGAGACAAGCATATAACTACTGGCAGGATCAACCAGAATAATGTTATAATATTTTATTTTTAATATTATTTGAAATTTTGAAAAATAACATCAATCTCCTCTCAATAAATCCAATGATAAAGTTTTTATTTTTTTTTTTTTTATTTATTTATATTTATACATACTTTTTGTTTTATATCCTCCCTAATAGGGATAATTATTATTTTATTTTTTTTACCAACACAATTTTTATTTGTATATATTTTTTGGTAAATTTATTTTTATTTTTATTTATTTGTATGTATTTTGTATGGGTATTTTGTATGGGTATTTTGTATTTTTACTTTTATCTGGAAAATGAGGGAAAATGCATTTCACAAAGGTTTCATATAACAACTATTTTTATTTTAACAAAGAGAACTCCTACCGTATGGTGAACTCTGATATTGTTAAATTTTAGTGTAGCACCTTTCACAAATACATATCAATGATTATTTTCAAATTTCTAATATTTTCTTTTACTTCAATATATTGAAGTGTTTTTGGAATATTTTTATAAAATAAACCATTTATTTATGATATAGAATTAATAATTCTTTTTAATAATTTTTCTTTATGAACATTTTTATGTTCAACAAATAATCCCAATTGGAAATTAATATTTATTATTTTTTTTTCGACATTACTTTACTTAAAGTATTTTTTTTTGACATCTTTGCCACAAAGCCAGTGTTCTTAGCCACAACGCCGTGGTACCACTTTTGGTGAAAACGAGGTGCGAGTCCCCGCCCAATCATAATACCACATTACCAGTAAGTTAATTCGTTGCAACTTAAAAAGCCACATCGAAAGAGGTTTACATACATGTTTCCTTAACATCAAAATATGCGCCCCCTTTGGTAGTTTGAGTTTTTTTCACAACAAAGTGGAGGTAAATAACATGACCAAACTAATAACTTCATATTTTCCTCTTTTTGGATCGAAAATGCTCGATTCCGTAAAATAGATTTGAAACATACTTGGATACATTCGGTTCGGCGAATTTTCACAAAAAAAGTTGACCCTTTTTTTGGGACTTAGTGCAATTTTTGAAAAATTTTGTATGGGAAAAAGTCAACTTTTTCCAGAAATCCGAAAAAAGGCCCAAAAACGCACTTGGTTGCGGTCGAGTTTTACTAGGGTAGGAAAAACCACTTGCAACCAAGTGTTCGACTTAGAAAAATTTTGGACATAAAATTTTTGGAAAAAAATTTTCTACTTAATAAATCGGAAAAATGGCCCAAAAACGCACTTGGTTGCGGTCGAGTTTTACTAGGGTGGTAAAAGTCAATTTTCAATGTTGAAAATTTTTTTCGACTTTTTTATATAATATATGTTATTCAGAACAACTAAATCGACTGAGTAAATGGCCCAAAAACGCACTTGGTTGCGATCGAGTTTTACTAGGGTGGTAAAACTCAATTTTCAATGTTGAAAATTTTTTTCGACTTAGAAAAATTTTGGACATAAAATTTTTGGAAAAAAATAAATCGGAAAAATGGCCCAAAAATGCACTTGATTGCGGTCGAGTTTTACTAGGTTGGTAAAAGTCAATTTTGAATGTTGAAAATTTTTTTGGACTTTTTATATTTTTTATTTTTTTATATTTTTGTTGATATAAATTTTGAATTGAATTTGATGTTGAAAAGTTTGTTAATAAAATAGACTTGAGTGAAGTTTTTTCATGGATTTTCCATGTCCCGAATGTATGGAAGTGTGTTTTTTTTCTACTTCAATAATATCACTGATTCAGAGTATCACGAAAAATAATTTAAAAAACCTACTATCTATCAAAATGTGGTTGAACTTTTTTTACAGACATTTTAAAGTCTCCGAATGGAAGTAAGGACTTGAAAAATAATATTTTTTGTAGACTTATTTTGGATGTAAATTTTTTGCAAGTCTTTGGAATTATTTTTTGTAAATTTTTTCTAAGTCTTTTTCCACTTAGAATATTTCTTTTTATTTTGTATTAGTATCATATTTGCATGTTTTTTAAAACTTTTTTTCTAAGTCTTTGGCTACTTAGAATTTTTTTTTTCAATTTTTGCTTAAAACATTTTGCATGGTATTTTTTAAGTTTTTTCTAAGTCTTTGGTTACTTAGAATATTTTTTTTTTATTTTTGATTAATATCAATTTGAATGATATTTTTAACTTTTTTCTAAGTCTTTGGTTACTTAGAATATTTTTTTTTTATTTTTGATTAATATCATATTTGCATGA
>NW_026605125.1:135000-140000 GCF_945859705.1 Episyrphus balteatus | reverse complement strand
TGAGGTTGCTTAACACTTTTTATTTGCTTAATAATTTTATATACTCAATTCAAAATATTTTTTATATATCGATCATTTCAGCCATTTTATCAATTCAAGTAGAATGCCTCAATTGCCAAATTATATTATGACAACGATCTGCAATGTTAGAAATTTTTATATACTAACATCCTCTAAAAAATAGATAAAACGAACTTACTGTCGCTCGATATTATTTTGAGGTATATATTATATTTTAATATTATGAATTTTTACAAATCCAATAATATAACATGCGCATTTGATAAATCAAAAGCAGCTTATTTAGCATAGTATCACAACCCTCAACCATATGTAGTCCAAGCAGCACTTCAAAATTAATTAAAGTACATAACAGCATGGACTGCTATATGCGTTCAAAATGTCGATGTTCATGTGTCCTGCAGTTCACACGATGACGCACAGTTTGCTGCGTTCTTCATCGACCCATGAGCCAAGTGATCCACCGCTTAGAGTATTATTATTTTTTTATTTTATATTTAGTCAATTTTTTTTTTTAAGAAATAAAAATTTATTTCTTTTTATATTTTATGTATTTTTTTTATGTTGCGAATGTCCAATTCCAAAGAATCGTTAACTTATAAATTTCTTTTAAAGAAATCTAAGTACAACATTTTTATACATTTTTATTTTTATATATATATATCGTTACAACTTATGCTATGCGTTTTAGCCGGATAGTACCGGGATATTGTCCAAGTACGACACCTTTAGGGGTTAATTCGTCGCAACGTATACACGCCACGCCGAAGGGCGGGTTTTTACACCCAGGAGGATATTACCCCGAAGGGTACGACACCTTTGTTTTTTCGACTTTTGCTCTAGCAAGTTTGTTTATGCATATATATATTTTCATAAGCGTCACTATTTCGATGACGATGACAATTGGCTACCATTTAAATATTTTGTTCATATTTTTTTTTGAAAAAAAAAGACCGAATGCATTACTTATAGTAATACACCCAGTCTAATTTGTTTTTGTATTTTGGTTATAACGTCACTATTTAGATGACAACACCATTTGGCTACGATTTAAATATTTTGTTCATATTTTTTTTTGAAAAAAAAAGACTGAATGCATTACATATAGTAACACACCCAGTCTAATTTGTTTTTGTATATTGGCTAAAAACGTCACTATTTAGATGACGACACCATTTGGCTACCATTTAAATATTTTGTTCATATTTTTTTTTTGAAAAAAAAAGACTGAATGCATTACTTATAGTAACACACCCAGTCTATTTTGTATTTGTTTTTTTTTTATTATATATATATCGTTACAACTTATGCTATGCGTTTTAGCCGGATAGTACCGGGATATTGTCCAAGTACGACACCTTTAGGGGTTAATTCGTCGCAACGTATACACGCCACGCCGAAGGGCGGGTTTTTACACCCAGGAGGATATTACCCCGAAGGGTACGACACCTTTGTTGTTCGACTTTTGCTATAGCAAGTTTGTTTATTCATATATATATTTTCATAAGCGTCACTATTTCGATGACGATGACAATTGGCTACCGTTTAAATACTTTGTTCTTAATTTTTTTTGAAAAAAAAAGACTGAATGCATTACTTATAGTAACACACCCAGTCTAATTTGTATTTGTATTTTTACTTCTTTTGAAGTATTCTTTTTTGTATTTGTTTATATATTTATTGTATATTTTATACATTTTGTACCATAATTGTACATTTTTATTTTTATATTTTATTTTTCTTTTTTATATATATTAAATATATATAAATTTTATTTTATTGGAAAAATCACGTTAATGATCCTTCCGCAGGTTCACCTACGGAAACCTTGTTACGACTTTTACTTCCTCTAAACCATCAAGTTTGGTCAACTTCTGCGAAACAACCGTAACACGTTAGCGTCACAGTGATCACGTCCGGAGACCTCACTAAATAATTCAATCGGTAGTAGCGACGGGCGGTGTGTACAAAGGGCAGGGACTTAATCAATACGAGTTAATGACTCGCACTTACTAGGAATTCCAAGTTCATGTGAACAGTTTCAGTTCACAATCCCAAGCATGAAAGTGGTTCAGCGGTTTACCCGGACCTCTCGGTCTAGGAAATACACGTTGATACTTTCATTGTAGCGCGCGTGCAGCCCAGGACATCTAAGGGCATTCCAGACCTGTTATTGCTCAATCTCATTATTGCTAGACGCAATTTGTCCATTTAAGAAGCTAGTGTCCTTATAATGGGACAAACAAACAGGTACGACTCCACTAACATAAACACATTCAAACACAATTATATTTTACTATATTCATGAATGAAGGCTATGAAAGCTTCAACATCATAATCCTGAAAGCATCTATTTAATATATTTGAGTCTCGTTCGTTATCGGAATTAACCAGACAAATCACTCCACGAACTAAGAACGGCCATGCACCACCACCCATAGATTCGAGAAAGAGCTATCAATCTGTCTTACACGCTTATGTTCGGACCTGGTAAGTTTTCCCGTGTTGAGTCAAATTAAGCCGCAGGCTCCACTCCTGGTGGTGCCCTTCCGTCAATTCCTTTAAGTTTCAGCTTTGCAACCATACTTCCCCCGGAGCCCAAAAGCTTTGGTTTCCCGGGAAGCGACTGAGAGAGCCATAGAAGTAGCTACACCCAATTGCTAGCTGGCATCGTTTATGGTTAGAACTAGGGCGGTATCTGATCGCCTTCGAACCTCTAACTTTCGTTCTTGATTAATGAAAACATCTTTGGCAAATGCTTTCGCTTAAGTTAGTCTTACGACGGTCCAAGAATTTCACCTCTCGCGTCGTAATACTAATGCCCCCAATCTGCTTCTATTAATCATTACCTCTTGATCTAAAAACCAATGAAAGTAGATCAGAAGTCTTATTTCATTATTCCATGCACAAAATATTCAGGCATTTGGAGCCTGCTTTAAGCACTCTAATTTGTTCAAAGTAATTGTAACGGCCCACAACAGCACTCGATGAAGAGCACTGAAGCAGGTTTTAATAGGAGGAATACATAATGGTACATAAGTATCATAAATGTATAAGAACTCCACCGATAATACGCTTGCATACATAAGGTAATGTACAATCCACAATTGTAGTTGTACTACCCGTATGAAGCACAAATTCAACTACGAACGTTTTAACCGCAACAACTTTAATATACGCTATTGGAGCTGGAATTACCGCGGCTGCTGGCACCAGACTTGCCCTCCAATTGGTCCTTGTTAAAGGATTTAAAGTGTACTCATTCCAATTACAGGGCCTCGGATATGAGTCCTGTATTGTTATTTTTCGTCACTACCTCCCCGAACTGGGAGTGGGTAATTTACGCGCCTGCTGCCTTCCTTAGATGTGGTAGCCGTTTCTCAGGCTCCCTCTCCGGAATCGAACCCTGATTCCCCGTTACCCGTAGCAACCATGGTAGTCCTAGATACTACCATCAATAGTTGATAGGGCAGACATTTGAAAGATCTGTCGTCGGTACTAGACCATACGATCGGCAAATTATCTAGAGTTCAACCATTATAACGATTTCCGAAGAAATCGCTTGGTTTTAGCCTAATAAAAGCACACGTTCCAAAAGGTCCGTGTTTATATTGCATGTATTAGCTCTAGAATTACCACAGTTATCCAAGTAACTGTTAACGATCTAATAAACCATAACTGATATAATGAGCCTTTTGCGGTTTCACTTTTAATTCGTGTGTACTTAGACATGCATGGCTTAATCTTTGAGACAAGCATATAACTACTGGCAGGATCAACCAGAATAATGTTATAATATTTTATTTTTAATATTATTTGAAATTTTGAAAAATAACATCAATCTCCTCTCAATAAATCCAATGATAAAGTTTTTATTTTTTTTTTTTTTATTTATTTATATTTATACATACTTTTTGTTTTATATCCTCCCTAATAGGGATAATTATTATTTTATTTTTTTTACCAACACAATTTTTATTTGTATATATTTTTTGGTAAATTTATTTTTATTTTTATTTATTTGTATGTATTTTGTATGGGTATTTTGTATGGGTATTTTGTATTTTTACTTTTATCTGGAAAATGAGGGAAAATGCATTTCACAAAGGTTTCATATAACAACTATTTTTATTTTAACAAAGAGAACTCCTACCGTATGGTGAACTCTGATATTGTTAAATTTTAGTGTAGCACCTTTCACAAATACATATCAATGATTATTTTCAAATTTCTAATATTTTCTTTTACTTCAATATATTGAAGTGTTTTTGGAATATTTTTATAAAATAAACCATTTATTTATGATATAGAATTAATAATTCTTTTTAATAATTTTTCTTTATGAACATTTTTATGTTCAACAAATAATCCCAATTGGAAATTAATATTTATTATTTTTTTTTCGACATTACTTTACTTAAAGTATTTTTTTTTGACATCTTTGCCACAAAGCCAGTGTTCTTAGCCACAACGCCGTGGTACCACTTTTGGTGAAAACGAGGTGCGAGTCCCCGCCCAATCATAATACCACATTACCAGTAAGTTAATTCGTTGCAACTTAAAAAGCCACATCGAAAGAGGTTTACATACATGTTTCCTTAACATCAAAATATGCGCCCCCTTTGGTAGTTTGAGTTTTTTTCACAACAAAGTGGAGGTAAATAACATGACCAAACTAATAACTTCATATTTTCCTCTTTTTGGATCGAAAATGCTCGATTCCGTAAAATAGATTTGAAACATACTTGGATACATTCGGTTCGGCGAATTTTCACAAAAAAAGTTGACCCTTTTTTTGGGACTTAGTGCAATTTTTGAAAAATTTTGTATGGGAAAAAGTCAACTTTTTCCAGAAATCCGAAAAAAGGCCCAAAAACGCACTTGGTTGCGGTCGAGTTTTACTAGGGTAGGAAAAACCACTTGCAACCAAGTGTTCGACTTAGAAAAATTTTGGACATAAAATTTTTGGAAAAAAATTT
>NW_026605125.1:120000-130000 GCF_945859705.1 Episyrphus balteatus | reverse complement strand
TTGGCCTATTTCGAGTCCATTGCAGTTGATGTTGGTTCTGCTGCCAGTATTGCATGCTCTAACAAGATTAATGTATTTTTGGTCTACTTTAACCCTATTGAGAGCTCGGGCGATGGCATCGTGTGGGACGGAATCGAACGCTGCAGCCAGGTCCAAGGAGATCAATGTAATTGGGGTACCCTTTTGCCTGTGGTGACGGATCAGGCCTTCGACGGACCAGGTGTTAGCAAAGCATCCGTCGATTTTTGTGAAACCCCGCTGATTATCTGCCAAAGCGATATCACTCAACCGATGGGCCAGAATTTTATTAAAGCAGCGAAGGATGATTGACGAGATGGTTATAGGCCGCCAATTCTTCGCAATCTCTCGATTGTCTGATGTTTTTGGGATAAGTGTTGTTGTATTAAGTTTGAGGCTGTCTGGGATGTCCTCTTGAAGGAGAAATAAGTTAAATAGAAGCGTTAGCTTACATGCAGGAATTTTGCAGAGTTCGATTTTCCCAATGTCGTCTGGGCCGGCAGCTTTGGAACGTAATGACTTTATCACTTGCTTAACCTCATCGATGGTGATTGGTCGGGCGATATTGATTTTGGTATACCGATTGGATGTTGTATTTGGTATACGTGCCTCTGCAAACATGCCGAAGGTCGATTTGTATTGGCTGATGAGGTCGTCTGCTGAGGGTGTAGTCTCGCTGGACGTCCAAGGCTTGTTGTCGAGTAGTCTTTCTGCATAGCCAGAAGGATTGGTGGCATATTCCTTCTGAGCTAGGTGGTATAGGATTTGTTTTCTTTTCCTGTTGCTTGTGGCATTGTTTAGCTTGTTTATAAGGCCTGTATAAGTTTGACGTAATACAGTTCTATCCTTACAATATTTCTCTACGATGGATGAGTAGAGATTGTTCGTCATGCTGGAGAGATTATTGTCGAGGTCGAAATTGGAGACTATGTTAAGATCATCCGAGTCCCAGATGTTGTTGGGCAGATTATGTAAGTAAGATTTAATTTCCGTGTTTAACACAGAACAATCTGACTCGCCGTACGGTAGTTCAGGTGGTATTAACTCCGTAGGTAATGCTTTGTAAGAGGAGACCAGCGCTTGGTATGACGCCAGTTGTCTCCTTTTTTTAATAGCATCAAAAGTTCGGTCGGAGTGATTTAAGAGGTGGTTAATGATGTCTTTGGAACCTAATCCCTCCAGTCCTGCTTCAATTTTTGCTAATTCTTTTTCTTCGTCTTCAGTCCAACCTCTTCGTGCGGTTGACGATTGAGCCTGCAGTTCGCTGTTATATTCTGCTGGATGTTTCTTAGATTGATGTAGTCTAAGGCCTTGATATGTTTGAAATCGTCTGTTGCACGGTATGCATTCATTATTTGGGTTACTAGGCTGTTGTGCTTTAACATTGCAGACTCGACGAATGTGTTGTTGTAGTGATGCTTTGGAGTTGTAACACTTCCCACAGATGTTGCATGGCCATTCGTTGACAGCAACAACTTGCTCTTCGTGTGGCGTGGCCATTGTGGATATTTCACAAGACCGGTTAGTTTATTTTTGGTAATTAAACCACACTTCTAAACGAATAATTTATATTCGCAATACTCTCTTTCTACTGATCGGATGTGCTTTGCTAATTAATAATAGTTAGCCAGGAAATATTGATGGTGAAATACCCCTTTGTATCGAAAGCTGGTGTTTTTGCTCGGTTCTACTCTTCGGAATTATTGAAATAATAGAAAGTGTCTTCACTAGATGTTATTTTGAGGGTGTGAGGTCTTACTGCTAGGTGGCGCAGAATTTTAGTGAAAATTACAACCAGATGTGGATGGTAAAATTATAGTAGCAAAGACCGCAACCGAATTAAATCTCGATAGATGGCGTATAAAATAGCAGAAGCTGGAACCCGGTATTTTGTGTCTAAGGTGTCGGATCAGATACACAAACCGGAAAAGGTGGAATTTCCGGGTAATTTACTCGAGATTATTACCGAAAAGATTTGGGTTCGGAGCTTCACTAATTAATTTTATTCTCGAGGGGAAATTTATCGATTTTAAAAAATTTAAATTCCAAAACTAATCCGTCAGATTTAGAGCAATCCTCGAGCGATTTCACGATTTTTTGGTGGCAACTGACAGATAAAATGTCAGGCTAGGGGGCACTTTTAGTATTTCTGGTGACAGATGGCTGGGGGCTATGGAAAATGGCTTTAAACTTTGGTGGTGAAAAAGGTGAAAAAGGGGGTGAATTAGGTGGATTTTTCACAGAATCAAGGGAAATTATTACAACAAAAACAATTTTGAGATGGAATTTTATGTGGATCGTATGTGGACGATGTCGTCTCTTATGCTTTTTTTTCCGAAATTCTCTCCCGAATCAATTTATTTTTTTATTTCACAAATGCAATTCAAAAAAATTAAAACACAAATTGTGAGCTAACGCGGTGGTCTTATTGCTTGATTTTTGTTTTAAAATGACGGGGGTGACCTTATGTAAACTTTTCCGAGTTTTTATTTTTCCAATACGAGCTAGAACTAATATTAATTTCACTTTTTGACGGAGCGATTTGATACACGTCCGCACACCAATACTATTAAAAGAGTCATAGTTACTCCCGCCGTTTACCCGCGCTTACTTGAATTTCTTCACTTTGACATTCAGAGCACTGGGCAGAAATCACATTGTGTCAACACCCGTTAGGGCCATCACAATGCTTTGTTTTAATTAGACAGTCGGATTCCCCAAGTCCGTGCCAGTTCTGAATTGATTGTTAATTGATAGTCGTTATAAATCAAAAGAACATACCTTGCGATATATCTTAAGATTTTTAGCAAGAAAATTCCACAATTGGTTACGTAAACTACTATCCGGGGAACAAAATTCAAGAATTTTTATTTACCCAGAACGAGTACATAAACCATGTTATTGCTTCCAATTCAAGCCCGACTATCTCAATCTTCAGAGCCAATCCTTATCCCGAAGTTACGGATCTAATTTGCCGACTTCCCTTACCTACATTATTCTATCGACTAGAGACTCTTCACCTTGGAGACCAGCTGCGGATATCGGTACGGCCTGTTGAGAAGTTTGCGTAATCCCACCATAAATTTTCAAGGTCCGAGGAGAAAATATCGACACAACAGTAAATGTCATGCTCTTCTAGTCCATCTACCATATCTCTCTTCGAAAGACTTCCATGGTAGTACGACTATAAAACAGAAAAGAAAACTCTTTCGATATCTCTCGACGGCTTCTTTATGGTCGTTCCTGTTGCCAGGATGAGCAAAAAGCCCATTTTTAATAACAAACGGATACTCAACAGGTTACGGAATTGGAACCGTATTCCCTTTCGTTCAAAATTTATCAAGTGTTTTAAATATTTATTTTTGTATTTTTTATTTCATATAATAATAATATATATTTTTGTATTTTTAATTTTTTATTTTAATATTTTTTTTTATATACTTTTGTATATTTTTTTTATTTATATTTGCTCATATATTTTTTTTTATATTTTTTTTTTTTTTTTTTTAATAACATAATATATATATTTTTGTAATTTATTAAAATGTTTTTTTAATTTTTATTTTTTATTTTTTATAACTTGAAAATTTTCAGCTTTCGCCTTGAACTTAGGACCGACTAACTCGTGATCAACCACTGTTCACACGAAACCCTTCTCCACTTCAGTCCTCCAAGGTCTCATTCGATTATTTGCTACTACCACCAAGATCTGTACCAATAGCGGCTCCATGCAGGCTTACGCCAAACACTTCTAAGCACACCATTGTACCCTCCTACTCACTAAAGTTTCAAAATTTAAATTCAATCAGATCGAAAATAAACCATCTACTTTAGCGATAATGTATAGGTATACAACTTAAGCGCCATCCATTTTAAGGGCTAGTTGCTTCGGCAGGTGAGTTGTTACACACTCCTTAGCGGATTCCGACTTCCATGGCCACCGTCCTGCTGTTTTAAGCAACCAACGCCTTTCATGGTATCTGCATGAGTTGTTAATTTTGGCACCTTAACATTATGTTTGGTTCATCCCACAGCGCCAGTTCTGCTTACCAAAAGTGGCCCACTGGGCACAATATATCACAACCAAAACCTTCATATCAAGAAAGGCTAGGTTCTTACCCATTTAAAGTTTGAGAATAGGTTAAGATCGTTTCGACCCTAAGGCCTCTAATCATTCGCTTTACCAGATAAGATTATTTTATATAATTTTTAATTGCACCAGCTATCCTGAGGGAAACTTCGGAGGGAACCAGCTACTAGATGGTTCGATTAGTCTTTCGCCCCTATACTCAATTCTGACAATCGATTTGCACGTCAGAACTGTTTCGGTCTTCCATCAGGGTTTCCCCTGACTTCAACCTGATCAAGTATAGTTCACCATCTTTCGGGTCACAGCATATATGCTCAAGGTACGCTCTAGTTAGAGGCATAAATAATATAAATATCATTATGCATAACTGTATAGAACGCCCCGGGATTGAATAAATAATTCATAACAAATTATAAACTAATCCCATTAAATTAAGTTAAGTTAATTATGCCATTGGGTTTTATTAAAAATACCCAATGACTTGCACATATGTTAGACTCCTTGGTCCGTGTTTCAAGACGGGTCCCGAAGGTATCCTGAATCTATCGCATTGTTAATCATAAAAGTGCATACAATATAAATAAACAAATCAATAGATCTATTTACCATTGTAAAATTCCGAAAAATTTAAGCACAATATATAATTATATCTGTCAATGATTTATCAAATCCAAAACATTTATTTTATGTTGAAAATCCGAAGATAAACAATTTGAATAAACTTAAGTAATGGATCTTATGATAAATATTTATTACATTAACAGATTACAATGTCCTTATATGGAAAAATTGCACACTATTGTTAAAATATTTTTTATATATTTTTATATTAGTATTGAATTTTCCATAATGGATATTCAGGTTCATCGGGCTTAACCTCTAAGCAGTTTCACGTACTATTTAACTCTCTATTCAGAGTTCTTTTCAACTTTCCCTCACGGTACTTGTTTACTATCGGTCTCATGGTTATATTTAGTTTTAGATGGAGTTTACCACCCACTTAGTGCTGCACTATCAAGCAACACGACTCTTTGGAAACACCTTCTAGTAATCATTAACGTTATACGGGCCTGGCACCCTCTATGGGTAAATGGCCTCATTTAAGAAGGACTTAAATCGTTAATTTCTCATACTAGATTATAGATGTTCCATACACTGCATCCCATATTTGCCATAAAGACAAAATGGCTTAGTGCTGAACTGATTTCTTTTCGCTCGCCGCTACTAAGAAAATCCTTGTTAGTTTCTTTTCCTTCCCTCATTAATATGCTTAAATTCGGGGAGTTATCTCATATGAGTTGAGGTTGCTTAACACTTTTTATTTGCTTAATAATTTTATATACTCAATTCAAAATATTTTTTATATATCGATCATTTCAGCCATTTTATCAATTCAAGTAGAATGCCTCAATTGCCAAATTATATTATGACAACGATCTGCAATGTTAGAAATTTTTATATACTAACATCCTCTAAAAAATAGATAAAACGAACTTACTGTCGCTCGATATTATTTTGAGGTATATATTATATTTTAATATTATGAATTTTTACAAATCCAATAATATAACATGCGCATTTGATAAATCAAAAGCAGCTTATTTAGCATAGTATCACAACCCTCAACCATATGTAGTCCAAGCAGCACTTCAAAATTAATTAAAGTACATAACAGCATGGACTGCTATATGCGTTCAAAATGTCGATGTTCATGTGTCCTGCAGTTCACACGATGACGCACAGTTTGCTGCGTTCTTCATCGACCCATGAGCCAAGTGATCCACCGCTTAGAGTATTATTATTTTTTTATTTTATATTTAGTCAATTTTTTTTTTTAAGAAATAAAAATTTATTTCTTTTTATATTTTATGTATTTTTTTTATGTTGCGAATGTCCAATTCCAAAGAATCGTTAACTTATAAATTTCTTTTAAAGAAATCTAAGTACAACATTTTTATACATTTTTATTTTTATATATATATATCGTTACAACTTATGCTATGCGTTTTAGCCGGATAGTACCGGGATATTGTCCAAGTACGACACCTTTAGGGGTTAATTCGTCGCAACGTATACACGCCACGCCGAAGGGCGGGTTTTTACACCCAGGAGGATATTACCCCGAAGGGTACGACACCTTTGTTTTTTCGACTTTTGCTCTAGCAAGTTTGTTTATGCATATATATATTTTCATAAGCGTCACTATTTCGATGACGATGACAATTGGCTACCATTTAAATATTTTGTTCATATTTTTTTTTGAAAAAAAAAGACCGAATGCATTACTTATAGTAATACACCCAGTCTAATTTGTTTTTGTATTTTGGTTATAACGTCACTATTTAGATGACAACACCATTTGGCTACGATTTAAATATTTTGTTCATATTTTTTTTTGAAAAAAAAAGACTGAATGCATTACTTATAGTAATACACCCAGTCTAATTTGTTTTTGTATTTTGGTTATAACGTCACTATTTAGATGACAACACCATTTGGCTACCATTTAAATATTTTGTTCATATTTTTTTTTGAAAAAAAAAGACCGAATGCATTACTTATAGTAATACACCCAGTCTAATTTGTTTTTGTATTTTGGTTATAACGTCACTATTTAGATGACAACACCATTTGGCTACGATTTAAATATTTTGTTCATATTTTTTTTTGAAAAAAAAAGACCGAATGCATTACTTATAGTAATACACCCAGTCTAATTTGTTTTTGTATTTTGGTTATAACGTCACTATTTAGATGACAACACCATTTGGCTACCATTTAAATATTTTGTTCATATTTTTTTTTGAAAAAAAAAGACCGAATGCATTACTTATAGTAATACACCCAGTCTAATTTGTTTTTGTATTTTGGTTATAACGTCACTATTTAGATGACAACACCATTTGGCTACGATTTAAATATTTTGTTCATATTTTTTTTTGAAAAAAAAAAGACTGAATGCATTACATATAGTAACACACCCAGTCTAATTTGTTTTTGTATATTGGCTAAAAACGTCACTATTTAGATGACGACACCATTTGGCTACCATTTAAATATTTTGTTCATATTTTTTTTTTGAAAAAAAAAGACTGAATGCATTACTTATAGTAACACACCCAGTCTATTTTGTATTTGTTTTTTTTTTATTATATATATATCGTTACAACTTATGCTATGCGTTTTAGCCGGATAGTACCGGGATATTGTCCAAGTACGACACCTTTAGGGGTTAATTCGTCGCAACGTATACACGCCACGCCGAAGGGCGGGTTTTTACACCCAGGAGGATATTACCCCGAAGGGTACGACACCTTTGTTGTTCGACTTTTGCTATAGCAAGTTTGTTTATTCATATATATATTTTCATAAGCGTCACTATTTCGATGACGATGACAATTGGCTACCGTTTAAATACTTTGTTCTTAATTTTTTTTGAAAAAAAAAGACTGAATGCATTACTTATAGTAACACACCCAGTCTAATTTGTATTTGTATTTTTACTTCTTTTGAAGTATTCTTTTTTGTATTTGTTTATATATTTATTGTATATTTTATACATTTTGTACCATAATTGTACATTTTTATTTTTATATTTTATTTTTCTTTTTTATATATATTAAATATATATAAATTTTATTTTATTGGAAAAATCACGTTAATGATCCTTCCGCAGGTTCACCTACGGAAACCTTGTTACGACTTTTACTTCCTCTAAACCATCAAGTTTGGTCAACTTCTGCGAAACAACCGTAACACGTTAGCGTCACAGTGATCACGTCCGGAGACCTCACTAAATAATTCAATCGGTAGTAGCGACGGGCGGTGTGTACAAAGGGCAGGGACTTAATCAATACGAGTTAATGACTCGCACTTACTAGGAATTCCAAGTTCATGTGAACAGTTTCAGTTCACAATCCCAAGCATGAAAGTGGTTCAGCGGTTTACCCGGACCTCTCGGTCTAGGAAATACACGTTGATACTTTCATTGTAGCGCGCGTGCAGCCCAGGACATCTAAGGGCATTCCAGACCTGTTATTGCTCAATCTCATTATTGCTAGACGCAATTTGTCCATTTAAGAAGCTAGTGTCCTTATAATGGGACAAACAAACAGGTACGACTCCACTAACATAAACACATTCAAACACAATTATATTTTACTATATTCATGAATGAAGGCTATGAAAGCTTCAACATCATAATCCTGAAAGCATCTATTTAATATATTTGAGTCTCGTTCGTTATCGGAATTAACCAGACAAATCACTCCACGAACTAAGAACGGCCATGCACCACCACCCATAGATTCGAGAAAGAGCTATCAATCTGTCTTACACGCTTATGTTCGGACCTGGTAAGTTTTCCCGTGTTGAGTCAAATTAAGCCGCAGGCTCCACTCCTGGTGGTGCCCTTCCGTCAATTCCTTTAAGTTTCAGCTTTGCAACCATACTTCCCCCGGAGCCCAAAAGCTTTGGTTTCCCGGGAAGCGACTGAGAGAGCCATAGAAGTAGCTACACCCAATTGCTAGCTGGCATCGTTTATGGTTAGAACTAGGGCGGTATCTGATCGCCTTCGAACCTCTAACTTTCGTTCTTGATTAATGAAAACATCTTTGGCAAATGCTTTCGCTTAAGTTAGTCTTACGACGGTCCAAGAATTTCACCTCTCGCGTCGTAATACTAATGCCCCCAATCTGCTTCTATTAATCATTACCTCTTGATCTAAAAACCAATGAAAGTAGATCAGAAGTCTTATTTCATTATTCCATGCACAAAATATTCAGGCATTTGGAGCCTGCTTTAAGCACTCTAATTTGTTCAAAGTAATTGTAACGGCCCACAACAGCACTCGATGAAGAGCACTGAAGCAGGTTTTAATAGGAGGAATACATAATGGTACATAAGTATCATAAATGTATAAGAACTCCACCGATAATACGCTTGCATACATAAGGTAATGTACAATCCACAATTGTAGTTGTACTACCCGTATGAAGCACAAATTCAACTACGAACGTTTTAACCGCAACAACTTTAATATACGCTATTGGAGCTGGAATTACCGCGGCTGCTGGCACCAGACTTGCCCTCCAATTGGTCCTTGTTAAAGGATTTAAAGTGTACTCATTCCAATTACAGGGCCTCGGATATGAGTCCTGTATTGTTATTTTTCGTCACTACCTCCCCGAACTGGGAGTGGGTAATTTACGCGCCTGCTGCCTTCCTTAGATGTGGTAGCCGTTTCTCAGGCTCCCTCTCCGGAATCGAACCCTGATTCCCCGTTACCCGTAGCAACCATGGTAGTCCTAGATACTACCATCAATAGTTGATAGGGCAGACATTTGAAAGATCTGTCGTCGGTACTAGACCATACGATCGGCAAATTATCTAGAGTTCAACCATTATAACGATTTCCGAAGAAATCGCTTGGTTTTAGCCTAATAAAAGCACACGTTCCAAAAGGTCCGTGTTTATATTGCATGTATTAGCTCTAGAATTACCACAGTTATCCAAGTAACTGTTAACGATCTAATAAACCATAACTGATATAATGAGCCTTTTGCGGTTTCACTTTTAATTCGTGTGTACTTAGACATGCATGGCTTAATCTTTGAGACAAGCATATAACTACTGGCAGGATCAACCAGAATAATGTTATAATATTTTATTTTTAATATTATTTGAAATTTTGAAAAATAACATCAATCTCCTCTCAATAAATCCAATGATAAAGTTTTTATTTTTTTTTTTTTTATTTATTTATATTTATACATACTTTTTGTTTTATATCCTCCCTAATAGGGATAATTATTATTTTATTTTTTTTACCAACACAATTTTTATTTGTATATATTTTTTGGTAAATTTATTTTTATTTTTATTTATTTGTAT
>NW_026605125.1:107500-115000 GCF_945859705.1 Episyrphus balteatus | reverse complement strand
TTTCCTTTCTGACTCTTCTTGTATGCGCGTACGCATGCATCGATTACCAACATAGGTTGCTCGAAAGCAATCCTTTTTCCTCATAAGAGTGGCACACATAAAGTGTGCCACCTTATTCAATTTTCGTCTTACGACCATAAGCGTGAACTCTGTCACCTTATTTCTTTTTTCCTTTGCTACCGAAGTAGCATCTCGTTATCCCTTTCTGGTGGATTATCCGAGGATAAAACCACTCTAACCAACGTGAAGGCTGTTAGTTTCGGTATTTGTTGTATCACTTCGTGAAACACTAACAAATACCTACTTAACCCCCAAGCCTCGTTAAGGCCGCCTTCGTTTGGGGGAGTAAATAGGGACAGTAGGAATCTCGTTAATCCATTCATGCGCGTCACTAATTAGATGACGAGGCATTTGGCTACCTTAAGAGAGTCATAGTTACTCCCGCCGTTTACCCGCGCTTACTTGAATTTCTTCACTTTGACATTCAGAGCACTGGGCAGAAATCACATTGTGTCAACACCCGTTAGGGCCATCACAATGCTTTGTTTTAATTAGACAGTCGGATTCCCCAAGTCCGTGCCAGTTCTGAATTGATTGTTAATTGATAGTCGTTATAAATCAAAAGAACATACCTTGCGATATATCTTAAGATTTTTAGCAAGAAAATTCCACAATTGGCTACGTAAACTACTATCCGGGGAACAAAATTCAAGAATTTTTATTTACCCAGAACGAGTACATAAACCATGTTATTGCTTCCAATTCAAGCCCGACTATCTCAATCTTCAGAGCCAATCCTTATCCCGAAGTTACGGATCTAATTTGCCGACTTCCCTTACCTACATTATTCTATCGACTAGAGACTCTTCACCTTGGAGACCAGCTGCGGATATCGGTACGGCCTGTTGAGAAGTTTGCGTAATCCCACCATAAATTTTCAAGGTCCGAGGAGAAAATATCGACACAACAGTAAATGTCATGCTCTTCTAGTCCATCTACCATATCTCTCTTCGAAAGACTTCCATGGTAGTACGACTATAAAACAGAAAAGAAAACTCTTTCGATATCTCTCGACGGCTTCTTTATGGTCGTTCCTGTTGCCAGGATGAGCAAAAAGCCCATTTTTAATAACAAACGGATACTCAACAGGTTACGGAATTGGAACCGTATTCCCTTTCGTTCAAAATTTATCAAGTGTTTTAAATATTTATTTTTGTATTTTTTATTTCATATAATAATAATATATATTTTTGTATTTTTAATTTTTTATTTTAATATTTTTTTTTATATACTTTTGTATATTTTTTTTATTTATATTTGCTCATATATTTTTTTTTATATTTTTTTTTTTTTATTTTTAATAACATAATATATATATTTTTGTAATTTATTAAAATGTTTTTTTAATTTTTATTTTTTATTTTTTATAACTTGAAAATTTTCAGCTTTCGCCTTGAACTTAGGACCGACTAACTCGTGATCAACCACTGTTCACACGAAACCCTTCTCCACTTCAGTCCTCCAAGGTCTCATTCGATTATTTGCTACTACCACCAAGATCTGTACCAATAGCGGCTCCATGCAGGCTTACGCCAAACACTTCTAAGCACACCATTGTACCCTCCTACTCACTAAAGTTTCAAAATTTAAATTCAATCAGATCGAAAATAAACCATCTACTTTAGCGATAATGTATAGGTATACAACTTAAGCGCCATCCATTTTAAGGGCTAGTTGCTTCGGCAGGTGAGTTGTTACACACTCCTTAGCGGATTCCGACTTCCATGGCCACCGTCCTGCTGTTTTAAGCAACCAACGCCTTTCATGGTATCTGCATGAGTTGTTAATTTTGGCACCTTAACATTATGTTTGGTTCATCCCACAGCGCCAGTTCTGCTTACCAAAAGTGGCCCACTGGGCACAATATATCACAACCAAAACCTTCATATCAAGAAAGGCTAGGTTCTTACCCATTTAAAGTTTGAGAATAGGTTAAGATCGTTTCGACCCTAAGGCCTCTAATCATTCGCTTTACCAGATAAGATTATTTTATATAATTTTTAATTGCACCAGCTATCCTGAGGGAAACTTCGGAGGGAACCAGCTACTAGATGGTTCGATTAGTCTTTCGCCCCTATACTCAATTCTGACAATCGATTTGCACGTCAGAACTGTTTCGGTCTTCCATCAGGGTTTCCCCTGACTTCAACCTGATCAAGTATAGTTCACCATCTTTCGGGTCACAGCATATATGCTCAAGGTACGCTCTAGTTAGAGGCATAAATAATATAAATATCATTATGCATAACTGTATAGAACGCCCCGGGATTGAATAAATAATTCATAACAAATTATAAACTAATCCCATTAAATTAAGTTAAGTTAATTATGCCATTGGGTTTTATTAAAAATACCCAATGACTTGCACATATGTTAGACTCCTTGGTCCGTGTTTCAAGACGGGTCCCGAAGGTATCCTGAATCTATCGCATTGTTAATCATAAAAGTGCATACAATATAAATAAACAAATCAATAGATCTATTTACCATTGTAAAATTCCGAAAAATTTAAGCACAATATATAATTATATCTGTCAATGATTTATCAAATCCAAAACATTTATTTTATGTTGAAAATCCGAAGATAAACAATTTGAATAAACTTAAGTAATGGATCTTATGATAAATATTTATTACATTAACAGATTACAATGTCCTTATATGGAAAAATTGCACACTATTGTTAAAATATTTTTTATATATTTTTATATTAGTATTGAATTTTCCATAATGGATATTCAGGTTCATCGGGCTTAACCTCTAAGCAGTTTCACGTACTATTTAACTCTCTATTCAGAGTTCTTTTCAACTTTCCCTCACGGTACTTGTTTACTATCGGTCTCATGGTTATATTTAGTTTTAGATGGAGTTTACCACCCACTTAGTGCTGCACTATCAAGCAACACGACTCTTTGGAAACACCTTCTAGTAATCATTAACGTTATACGGGCCTGGCACCCTCTATGGGTAAATGGCCTCATTTAAGAAGGACTTAAATCGTTAATTTCTCATACTAGATTATAGATGTTCCATACACTGCATCCCATATTTGCCATAAAGACAAAATGGCTTAGTGCTGAACTGATTTCTTTTCGCTCGCCGCTACTAAGAAAATCCTTGTTAGTTTCTTTTCCTTCCCTCATTAATATGCTTAAATTCGGGGAGTTATCTCATATGAGTTGAGGTTGCTTAACACTTTTTATTTGCTTAATAATTTTATATACTCAATTCAAAATATTTTTTATATATCGATCATTTCAGCCATTTTATCAATTCAAGTAGAATGCCTCAATTGCCAAATTATATTATGACAACGATCTGCAATGTTAGAAATTTTTATATACTAACATCCTCTAAAAAATAGATAAAACGAACTTACTGTCGCTCGATATTATTTTGAGGTATATATTATATTTTAATATTATGAATTTTTACAAATCCAATAATATAACATGCGCATTTGATAAATCAAAAGCAGCTTATTTAGCATAGTATCACAACCCTCAACCATATGTAGTCCAAGCAGCACTTCAAAATTAATTAAAGTACATAACAGCATGGACTGCTATATGCGTTCAAAATGTCGATGTTCATGTGTCCTGCAGTTCACACGATGACGCACAGTTTGCTGCGTTCTTCATCGACCCATGAGCCAAGTGATCCACCGCTTAGAGTATTATTATTTTTTTATTTTATATTTAGTCAATTTTTTTTTTTAAGAAATAAAAATTTATTTCTTTTTATATTTTATGTATTTTTTTTATGTTGCGAATGTCCAATTCCAAAGAATCGTTAACTTATAAATTTCTTTTAAAGAAATCTAAGTACAACATTTTTATACATTTTTATTTTTATATATATATATCGTTACAACTTATGCTATGCGTTTTAGCCGGATAGTACCGGGATATTGTCCAAGTACGACACCTTTAGGGGTTAATTCGTCGCAACGTATACACGCCACGCCGAAGGGCGGGTTTTTACACCCAGGAGGATATTACCCCGAAGGGTACGACACCTTTGTTTTTTCGACTTTTGCTCTAGCAAGTTTGTTTATGCATATATATATTTTCATAAGCGTCACTATTTCGATGACGATGACAATTGGCTACCATTTAAATATTTTGTTCATATTTTTTTTTGAAAAAAAAAGACCGAATGCATTACTTATAGTAATACACCCAGTCTAATTTGTTTTTGTATTTTGGTTATAACGTCACTATTTAGATGACAACACCATTTGGCTACGATTTAAATATTTTGTTCATATTTTTTTTTGAAAAAAAAAGACTGAATGCATTACTTATAGTAACACACCCAGTCTAATTTGTTTTTGTATATTGGCTAAAAACGTCACTATTTAGATGACGACACCATTTGGCTACCATTTAAATATTTTGTTCATATTTTTTTTTTGAAAAAAAAAGACTGAATGCATTACTTATAGTAACACACCCAGTCTATTTTGTATTTGTTTTTTTTTTATTATATATATATCGTTACAACTTATGCTATGCGTTTTAGCCGGATAGTACCGGGATATTGTCCAAGTACGACACCTTTAGGGGTTAATTCGTCGCAACGTATACACGCCACGCCGAAGGGCGGGTTTTTACACCCAGGAGGATATTACCCCGAAGGGTACGACACCTTTGTTGTTCGACTTTTGCTATAGCAAGTTTGTTTATTCATATATATATTTTCATAAGCGTCACTATTTCGATGACGATGACAATTGGCTACCGTTTAAATACTTTGTTCTTAATTTTTTTTGAAAAAAAAAGACTGAATGCATTACTTATAGTAACACACCCAGTCTAATTTGTATTTGTATTTTTACTTCTTTTGAAGTATTCTTTTTTGTATTTGTTTATATATTTATTGTATATTTTATACATTTTGTACCATAATTGTACATTTTTATTTTTATATTTTATTTTTCTTTTTTATATATATTAAATATATATAAATTTTATTTTATTGGAAAAATCACGTTAATGATCCTTCCGCAGGTTCACCTACGGAAACCTTGTTACGACTTTTACTTCCTCTAAACCATCAAGTTTGGTCAACTTCTGCGAAACAACCGTAACACGTTAGCGTCACAGTGATCACGTCCGGAGACCTCACTAAATAATTCAATCGGTAGTAGCGACGGGCGGTGTGTACAAAGGGCAGGGACTTAATCAATACGAGTTAATGACTCGCACTTACTAGGAATTCCAAGTTCATGTGAACAGTTTCAGTTCACAATCCCAAGCATGAAAGTGGTTCAGCGGTTTACCCGGACCTCTCGGTCTAGGAAATACACGTTGATACTTTCATTGTAGCGCGCGTGCAGCCCAGGACATCTAAGGGCATTCCAGACCTGTTATTGCTCAATCTCATTATTGCTAGACGCAATTTGTCCATTTAAGAAGCTAGTGTCCTTATAATGGGACAAACAAACAGGTACGACTCCACTAACATAAACACATTCAAACACAATTATATTTTACTATATTCATGAATGAAGGCTATGAAAGCTTCAACATCATAATCCTGAAAGCATCTATTTAATATATTTGAGTCTCGTTCGTTATCGGAATTAACCAGACAAATCACTCCACGAACTAAGAACGGCCATGCACCACCACCCATAGATTCGAGAAAGAGCTATCAATCTGTCTTACACGCTTATGTTCGGACCTGGTAAGTTTTCCCGTGTTGAGTCAAATTAAGCCGCAGGCTCCACTCCTGGTGGTGCCCTTCCGTCAATTCCTTTAAGTTTCAGCTTTGCAACCATACTTCCCCCGGAGCCCAAAAGCTTTGGTTTCCCGGGAAGCGACTGAGAGAGCCATAGAAGTAGCTACACCCAATTGCTAGCTGGCATCGTTTATGGTTAGAACTAGGGCGGTATCTGATCGCCTTCGAACCTCTAACTTTCGTTCTTGATTAATGAAAACATCTTTGGCAAATGCTTTCGCTTAAGTTAGTCTTACGACGGTCCAAGAATTTCACCTCTCGCGTCGTAATACTAATGCCCCCAATCTGCTTCTATTAATCATTACCTCTTGATCTAAAAACCAATGAAAGTAGATCAGAAGTCTTATTTCATTATTCCATGCACAAAATATTCAGGCATTTGGAGCCTGCTTTAAGCACTCTAATTTGTTCAAAGTAATTGTAACGGCCCACAACAGCACTCGATGAAGAGCACTGAAGCAGGTTTTAATAGGAGGAATACATAATGGTACATAAGTATCATAAATGTATAAGAACTCCACCGATAATACGCTTGCATACATAAGGTAATGTACAATCCACAATTGTAGTTGTACTACCCGTATGAAGCACAAATTCAACTACGAACGTTTTAACCGCAACAACTTTAATATACGCTATTGGAGCTGGAATTACCGCGGCTGCTGGCACCAGACTTGCCCTCCAATTGGTCCTTGTTAAAGGATTTAAAGTGTACTCATTCCAATTACAGGGCCTCGGATATGAGTCCTGTATTGTTATTTTTCGTCACTACCTCCCCGAACTGGGAGTGGGTAATTTACGCGCCTGCTGCCTTCCTTAGATGTGGTAGCCGTTTCTCAGGCTCCCTCTCCGGAATCGAACCCTGATTCCCCGTTACCCGTAGCAACCATGGTAGTCCTAGATACTACCATCAATAGTTGATAGGGCAGACATTTGAAAGATCTGTCGTCGGTACTAGACCATACGATCGGCAAATTATCTAGAGTTCAACCATTATAACGATTTCCGAAGAAATCGCTTGGTTTTAGCCTAATAAAAGCACACGTTCCAAAAGGTCCGTGTTTATATTGCATGTATTAGCTCTAGAATTACCACAGTTATCCAAGTAACTGTTAACGATCTAATAAACCATAACTGATATAATGAGCCTTTTGCGGTTTCACTTTTAATTCGTGTGTACTTAGACATGCATGGCTTAATCTTTGAGACAAGCATATAACTACTGGCAGGATCAACCAGAATAATGTTATAATATTTTATTTTTAATATTATTTGAAATTTTGAAAAATAACATCAATCTCCTCTCAATAAATCCAATGATAAAGTTTTTATTTTTTTTTTTTTTATTTATTTATATTTATACATACTTTTTGTTTTATATCCTCCCTAATAGGGATAATTATTATTTTATTTTTTTTACCAACACAATTTTTATTTGTATATATTTTTTGGTAAATTTATTTTTATTTTTATTTATTTGTATGTATTTTGTATGGGTATTTTGTATGGGTATTTTGTATTTTTACTTTTATCTGGAAAATGAGGGAAAATGCATTTCACAAAGGTTTCATATAACAACTATTTTTATTTTAACAAAGAGAACTCCTACCGTATGGTGAACTCTGATATTGTTAAATTTTAGTGTAGCACCTTTCACAAATACATATCAATGATTATTTTCAAATTTCTAATATT
>NW_026605125.1:95000-100000 GCF_945859705.1 Episyrphus balteatus | reverse complement strand
TTAGGGGTTAATTCGTCGCAACGTATACACGCCACGCCGAAGGGCGGGTTTTTACACCCAGGAGGATATTACCCCGAAGGGTACGACACCTTTGTTTTTTCGACTTTTGCTCTAGCAAGTTTGTTTATGCATATATATATTTTCATAAGCGTCACTATTTCGATGACGATGACAATTGGCTACCATTTAAATATTTTGTTCATATTTTTTTTTGAAAAAAAAAGACCGAATGCATTACTTATAGTAATACACCCAGTCTAATTTGTTTTTGTATTTTGGTTATAACGTCACTATTTAGATGACAACACCATTTGGCTACGATTTAAATATTTTGTTCATATTTTTTTTTGAAAAAAAAAGACTGAATGCATTACATATAGTAACACACCCAGTCTAATTTGTTTTTGTATATTGGCTAAAAACGTCACTATTTAGATGACGACACCATTTGGCTACCATTTAAATATTTTGTTCATATTTTTTTTTTGAAAAAAAAAGACTGAATGCATTACTTATAGTAACACACCCAGTCTATTTTGTATTTGTTTTTTTTTTATTATATATATATCGTTACAACTTATGCTATGCGTTTTAGCCGGATAGTACCGGGATATTGTCCAAGTACGACACCTTTAGGGGTTAATTCGTCGCAACGTATACACGCCACGCCGAAGGGCGGGTTTTTACACCCAGGAGGATATTACCCCGAAGGGTACGACACCTTTGTTGTTCGACTTTTGCTATAGCAAGTTTGTTTATTCATATATATATTTTCATAAGCGTCACTATTTCGATGACGATGACAATTGGCTACCGTTTAAATACTTTGTTCTTAATTTTTTTTGAAAAAAAAAGACTGAATGCATTACTTATAGTAACACACCCAGTCTAATTTGTATTTGTATTTTTACTTCTTTTGAAGTATTCTTTTTTGTATTTGTTTATATATTTATTGTATATTTTATACATTTTGTACCATAATTGTACATTTTTATTTTTATATTTTATTTTTCTTTTTTATATATATTAAATATATATAAATTTTATTTTATTGGAAAAATCACGTTAATGATCCTTCCGCAGGTTCACCTACGGAAACCTTGTTACGACTTTTACTTCCTCTAAACCATCAAGTTTGGTCAACTTCTGCGAAACAACCGTAACACGTTAGCGTCACAGTGATCACGTCCGGAGACCTCACTAAATAATTCAATCGGTAGTAGCGACGGGCGGTGTGTACAAAGGGCAGGGACTTAATCAATACGAGTTAATGACTCGCACTTACTAGGAATTCCAAGTTCATGTGAACAGTTTCAGTTCACAATCCCAAGCATGAAAGTGGTTCAGCGGTTTACCCGGACCTCTCGGTCTAGGAAATACACGTTGATACTTTCATTGTAGCGCGCGTGCAGCCCAGGACATCTAAGGGCATTCCAGACCTGTTATTGCTCAATCTCATTATTGCTAGACGCAATTTGTCCATTTAAGAAGCTAGTGTCCTTATAATGGGACAAACAAACAGGTACGACTCCACTAACATAAACACATTCAAACACAATTATATTTTACTATATTCATGAATGAAGGCTATGAAAGCTTCAACATCATAATCCTGAAAGCATCTATTTAATATATTTGAGTCTCGTTCGTTATCGGAATTAACCAGACAAATCACTCCACGAACTAAGAACGGCCATGCACCACCACCCATAGATTCGAGAAAGAGCTATCAATCTGTCTTACACGCTTATGTTCGGACCTGGTAAGTTTTCCCGTGTTGAGTCAAATTAAGCCGCAGGCTCCACTCCTGGTGGTGCCCTTCCGTCAATTCCTTTAAGTTTCAGCTTTGCAACCATACTTCCCCCGGAGCCCAAAAGCTTTGGTTTCCCGGGAAGCGACTGAGAGAGCCATAGAAGTAGCTACACCCAATTGCTAGCTGGCATCGTTTATGGTTAGAACTAGGGCGGTATCTGATCGCCTTCGAACCTCTAACTTTCGTTCTTGATTAATGAAAACATCTTTGGCAAATGCTTTCGCTTAAGTTAGTCTTACGACGGTCCAAGAATTTCACCTCTCGCGTCGTAATACTAATGCCCCCAATCTGCTTCTATTAATCATTACCTCTTGATCTAAAAACCAATGAAAGTAGATCAGAAGTCTTATTTCATTATTCCATGCACAAAATATTCAGGCATTTGGAGCCTGCTTTAAGCACTCTAATTTGTTCAAAGTAATTGTAACGGCCCACAACAGCACTCGATGAAGAGCACTGAAGCAGGTTTTAATAGGAGGAATACATAATGGTACATAAGTATCATAAATGTATAAGAACTCCACCGATAATACGCTTGCATACATAAGGTAATGTACAATCCACAATTGTAGTTGTACTACCCGTATGAAGCACAAATTCAACTACGAACGTTTTAACCGCAACAACTTTAATATACGCTATTGGAGCTGGAATTACCGCGGCTGCTGGCACCAGACTTGCCCTCCAATTGGTCCTTGTTAAAGGATTTAAAGTGTACTCATTCCAATTACAGGGCCTCGGATATGAGTCCTGTATTGTTATTTTTCGTCACTACCTCCCCGAACTGGGAGTGGGTAATTTACGCGCCTGCTGCCTTCCTTAGATGTGGTAGCCGTTTCTCAGGCTCCCTCTCCGGAATCGAACCCTGATTCCCCGTTACCCGTAGCAACCATGGTAGTCCTAGATACTACCATCAATAGTTGATAGGGCAGACATTTGAAAGATCTGTCGTCGGTACTAGACCATACGATCGGCAAATTATCTAGAGTTCAACCATTATAACGATTTCCGAAGAAATCGCTTGGTTTTAGCCTAATAAAAGCACACGTTCCAAAAGGTCCGTGTTTATATTGCATGTATTAGCTCTAGAATTACCACAGTTATCCAAGTAACTGTTAACGATCTAATAAACCATAACTGATATAATGAGCCTTTTGCGGTTTCACTTTTAATTCGTGTGTACTTAGACATGCATGGCTTAATCTTTGAGACAAGCATATAACTACTGGCAGGATCAACCAGAATAATGTTATAATATTTTATTTTTAATATTATTTGAAATTTTGAAAAATAACATCAATCTCCTCTCAATAAATCCAATGATAAAGTTTTTATTTTTTTTTTTTTTATTTATTTATATTTATACATACTTTTTGTTTTATATCCTCCCTAATAGGGATAATTATTATTTTATTTTTTTTACCAACACAATTTTTATTTGTATATATTTTTTGGTAAATTTATTTTTATTTTTATTTATTTGTATGTATTTTGTATGGGTATTTTGTATGGGTATTTTGTATTTTTACTTTTATCTGGAAAATGAGGGAAAATGCATTTCACAAAGGTTTCATATAACAACTATTTTTATTTTAACAAAGAGAACTCCTACCGTATGGTGAACTCTGATATTGTTAAATTTTAGTGTAGCACCTTTCACAAATACATATCAATGATTATTTTCAAATTTCTAATATTTTCTTTTACTTCAATATATTGAAGTGTTTTTGGAATATTTTTATAAAATAAACCATTTATTTATGATATAGAATTAATAATTCTTTTTAATAATTTTTCTTTATGAACATTTTTATGTTCAACAAATAATCCCAATTGGAAATTAATATTTATTATTTTTTTTTCGACATTACTTTACTTAAAGTATTTTTTTTTGACATCTTTGCCACAAAGCCAGTGTTCTTAGCCACAACGCCGTGGTACCACTTTTGGTGAAAACGAGGTGCGAGTCCCCGCCCAATCATAATACCACATTACCAGTAAGTTAATTCGTTGCAACTTAAAAAGCCACATCGAAAGAGGTTTACATACATGTTTCCTTAACATCAAAATATGCGCCCCCTTTGGTAGTTTGAGTTTTTTTCACAACAAAGTGGAGGTAAATAACATGACCAAACTAATAACTTCATATTTTCCTCTTTTTGGATCGAAAATGCTCGATTCCGTAAAATAGATTTGAAACATACTTGGATACATTCGGTTCGGCGAATTTTCACAAAAAAAGTTGACCCTTTTTTTGGGACTTAGTGCAATTTTTGAAAAATTTTGTATGGGAAAAAGTCAACTTTTTCCAGAAATCCGAAAAAAGGCCCAAAAACGCACTTGGTTGCGGTCGAGTTTTACTAGGGTAGGAAAAACCACTTGCAACCAAGTGTTCGACTTAGAAAAATTTTGGACATAAAATTTTTGGAAAAAAATTTTCTACTTAATAAATCGGAAAAATGGCCCAAAAACGCACTTGGTTGCGGTCGAGTTTTACTAGGGTGGTAAAAGTCAATTTTCAATGTTGAAAATTTTTTTCGACTTTTTTATATAATATATGTTATTCAGAACAACTAAATCGACTGAGTAAATGGCCCAAAAACGCACTTGGTTGCGATCGAGTTTTACTAGGGTGGTAAAACTCAATTTTCAATGTTGAAAATTTTTTTCGACTTAGAAAAATTTTGGACATAAAATTTTTGGAAAAAAATAAATCGGAAAAATGGCCCAAAAATGCACTTGATTGCGGTCGAGTTTTACTAGGTTGGTAAAAGTCAATTTTGAATGTTGAAAATTTTTTTGGACTTTTTATATTTTTTATTTTTTTATATTTTTGTTGATATAAATTTTGAATTGAATTTGATGTTGAAAAGTTTGTTAATAAAATAGACTTGAGTGAAGTTTTTTCATGGATTTTCCATGTCCCGAATGTATGGAAGTGTGTTTTTTTTCTACTTCAATAATATCACTGATTCAGAGTATCACGAAAAATAATTTAAAAAACCTACTATCTATCAAAATGTGGTTGAACTTTTTTTACAGACATTTTAAAGTCTCCGAATGGAAGTAAGGACTTGAAAAATAATATTTTTTGTAGACTTATTTTGGATGTAAATTTTTTGCAAGTCTTTGGAATTATTTTTTGTAAATTTTTTCTAAGTCTTTTTCCACTTAGAATATTTCTTTT
>NW_026605125.1:85000-90000 GCF_945859705.1 Episyrphus balteatus | reverse complement strand
ACACCTTCTAGTAATCATTAACGTTATACGGGCCTGGCACCCTCTATGGGTAAATGGCCTCATTTAAGAAGGACTTAAATCGTTAATTTCTCATACTAGATTATAGATGTTCCATACACTGCATCCCATATTTGCCATAAAGACAAAATGGCTTAGTGCTGAACTGATTTCTTTTCGCTCGCCGCTACTAAGAAAATCCTTGTTAGTTTCTTTTCCTTCCCTCATTAATATGCTTAAATTCGGGGAGTTATCTCATATGAGTTGAGGTTGCTTAACACTTTTTATTTGCTTAATAATTTTATATACTCAATTCAAAATATTTTTTATATATCGATCATTTCAGCCATTTTATCAATTCAAGTAGAATGCCTCAATTGCCAAATTATATTATGACAACGATCTGCAATGTTAGAAATTTTTATATACTAACATCCTCTAAAAAATAGATAAAACGAACTTACTGTCGCTCGATATTATTTTGAGGTATATATTATATTTTAATATTATGAATTTTTACAAATCCAATAATATAACATGCGCATTTGATAAATCAAAAGCAGCTTATTTAGCATAGTATCACAACCCTCAACCATATGTAGTCCAAGCAGCACTTCAAAATTAATTAAAGTACATAACAGCATGGACTGCTATATGCGTTCAAAATGTCGATGTTCATGTGTCCTGCAGTTCACACGATGACGCACAGTTTGCTGCGTTCTTCATCGACCCATGAACCAAGTGATCCACCGCTTAGAGTATTATTATTTTTTTATTTTATATTTAGTCAATTTTTTTTTTTAAGAAATAAAAATTTATTTCTTTTTATATTTTATGTATTTTTTTTATGTTGCGAATGTCCAATTCCAAAGAATCGTTAACTTATAAATTTCTTTTAAAGAAATCTAAGTACAACATTTTTATACATTTTTATTTTTATATATATATATCGTTACAACTTATGCTATGCGTTTTAGCCGGATAGTACCGGGATATTGTCCAAGTACGACACCTTTAGGGGTTAATTCGTCGCAACGTATACACGCCACGCCGAAGGGCGGGTTTTTACACCCAGGAGGATATTACCCCGAAGGGTACGACACCTTTGTTTTTTCGACTTTTGCTCTAGCAAGTTTGTTTATGCATATATATATTTTCATAAGCGTCACTATTTCGATGACGATGACAATTGGCTACCATTTAAATATTTTGTTCATATTTTTTTTTGAAAAAAAAAGACCGAATGCATTACTTATAGTAATACACCCAGTCTAATTTGTTTTTGTATTTTGGTTATAACGTCACTATTTAGATGACAACACCATTTGGCTACGATTTAAATATTTTGTTCATATTTTTTTTTGAAAAAAAAAGACTGAATGCATTACATATAGTAACACACCCAGTCTAATTTGTTTTTGTATATTGGCTAAAAACGTCACTATTTAGATGACGACACCATTTGGCTACCATTTAAATATTTTGTTCATATTTTTTTTTTGAAAAAAAAAGACTGAATGCATTACTTATAGTAACACACCCAGTCTATTTTGTATTTGTTTTTTTTTTATTATATATATATCGTTACAACTTATGCTATGCGTTTTAGCCGGATAGTACCGGGATATTGTCCAAGTACGACACCTTTAGGGGTTAATTCGTCGCAACGTATACACGCCACGCCGAAGGGCGGGTTTTTACACCCAGGAGGATATTACCCCGAAGGGTACGACACCTTTGTTGTTCGACTTTTGCTATAGCAAGTTTGTTTATTCATATATATATTTTCATAAGCGTCACTATTTCGATGACGATGACAATTGGCTACCGTTTAAATACTTTGTTCTTAATTTTTTTTGAAAAAAAAAGACTGAATGCATTACTTATAGTAACACACCCAGTCTAATTTGTATTTGTATTTTTACTTCTTTTGAAGTATTCTTTTTTGTATTTGTTTATATATTTATTGTATATTTTATACATTTTGTACCATAATTGTACATTTTTATTTTTATATTTTATTTTTCTTTTTTATATATATTAAATATATATAAATTTTATTTTATTGGAAAAATCACGTTAATGATCCTTCCGCAGGTTCACCTACGGAAACCTTGTTACGACTTTTACTTCCTCTAAACCATCAAGTTTGGTCAACTTCTGCGAAACAACCGTAACACGTTAGCGTCACAGTGATCACGTCCGGAGACCTCACTAAATAATTCAATCGGTAGTAGCGACGGGCGGTGTGTACAAAGGGCAGGGACTTAATCAATACGAGTTAATGACTCGCACTTACTAGGAATTCCAAGTTCATGTGAACAGTTTCAGTTCACAATCCCAAGCATGAAAGTGGTTCAGCGGTTTACCCGGACCTCTCGGTCTAGGAAATACACGTTGATACTTTCATTGTAGCGCGCGTGCAGCCCAGGACATCTAAGGGCATTCCAGACCTGTTATTGCTCAATCTCATTATTGCTAGACGCAATTTGTCCATTTAAGAAGCTAGTGTCCTTATAATGGGACAAACAAACAGGTACGACTCCACTAACATAAACACATTCAAACACAATTATATTTTACTATATTCATGAATGAAGGCTATGAAAGCTTCAACATCATAATCCTGAAAGCATCTATTTAATATATTTGAGTCTCGTTCGTTATCGGAATTAACCAGACAAATCACTCCACGAACTAAGAACGGCCATGCACCACCACCCATAGATTCGAGAAAGAGCTATCAATCTGTCTTACACGCTTATGTTCGGACCTGGTAAGTTTTCCCGTGTTGAGTCAAATTAAGCCGCAGGCTCCACTCCTGGTGGTGCCCTTCCGTCAATTCCTTTAAGTTTCAGCTTTGCAACCATACTTCCCCCGGAGCCCAAAAGCTTTGGTTTCCCGGGAAGCGACTGAGAGAGCCATAGAAGTAGCTACACCCAATTGCTAGCTGGCATCGTTTATGGTTAGAACTAGGGCGGTATCTGATCGCCTTCGAACCTCTAACTTTCGTTCTTGATTAATGAAAACATCTTTGGCAAATGCTTTCGCTTAAGTTAGTCTTACGACGGTCCAAGAATTTCACCTCTCGCGTCGTAATACTAATGCCCCCAATCTGCTTCTATTAATCATTACCTCTTGATCTAAAAACCAATGAAAGTAGATCAGAAGTCTTATTTCATTATTCCATGCACAAAATATTCAGGCATTTGGAGCCTGCTTTAAGCACTCTAATTTGTTCAAAGTAATTGTAACGGCCCACAACAGCACTCGATGAAGAGCACTGAAGCAGGTTTTAATAGGAGGAATACATAATGGTACATAAGTATCATAAATGTATAAGAACTCCACCGATAATACGCTTGCATACATAAGGTAATGTACAATCCACAATTGTAGTTGTACTACCCGTATGAAGCACAAATTCAACTACGAACGTTTTAACCGCAACAACTTTAATATACGCTATTGGAGCTGGAATTACCGCGGCTGCTGGCACCAGACTTGCCCTCCAATTGGTCCTTGTTAAAGGATTTAAAGTGTACTCATTCCAATTACAGGGCCTCGGATATGAGTCCTGTATTGTTATTTTTCGTCACTACCTCCCCGAACTGGGAGTGGGTAATTTACGCGCCTGCTGCCTTCCTTAGATGTGGTAGCCGTTTCTCAGGCTCCCTCTCCGGAATCGAACCCTGATTCCCCGTTACCCGTAGCAACCATGGTAGTCCTAGATACTACCATCAATAGTTGATAGGGCAGACATTTGAAAGATCTGTCGTCGGTACTAGACCATACGATCGGCAAATTATCTAGAGTTCAACCATTATAACGATTTCCGAAGAAATCGCTTGGTTTTAGCCTAATAAAAGCACACGTTCCAAAAGGTCCGTGTTTATATTGCATGTATTAGCTCTAGAATTACCACAGTTATCCAAGTAACTGTTAACGATCTAATAAACCATAACTGATATAATGAGCCTTTTGCGGTTTCACTTTTAATTCGTGTGTACTTAGACATGCATGGCTTAATCTTTGAGACAAGCATATAACTACTGGCAGGATCAACCAGAATAATGTTATAATATTTTATTTTTAATATTATTTGAAATTTTGAAAAATAACATCAATCTCCTCTCAATAAATCCAATGATAAAGTTTTTATTTTTTTTTTTTTTATTTATTTATATTTATACATACTTTTTGTTTTATATCCTCCCTAATAGGGATAATTATTATTTTATTTTTTTTACCAACACAATTTTTATTTGTATATATTTTTTGGTAAATTTATTTTTATTTTTATTTATTTGTATGTATTTTGTATGGGTATTTTGTATGGGTATTTTGTATTTTTACTTTTATCTGGAAAATGAGGGAAAATGCATTTCACAAAGGTTTCATATAACAACTATTTTTATTTTAACAAAGAGAACTCCTACCGTATGGTGAACTCTGATATTGTTAAATTTTAGTGTAGCACCTTTCACAAATACATATCAATGATTATTTTCAAATTTCTAATATTTTCTTTTACTTCAATATATTGAAGTGTTTTTGGAATATTTTTATAAAATAAACCATTTATTTATGATATAGAATTAATAATTCTTTTTAATAATTTTTCTTTATGAACATTTTTATGTTCAACAAATAATCCCAATTGGAAATTAATATTTATTATTTTTTTTTCGACATTACTTTACTTAAAGTATTTTTTTTTGACATCTTTGCCACAAAGCCAGTGTTCTTAGCCACAACGCCGTGGTACCACTTTTGGTGAAAACGAGGTGCGAGTCCCCGCCCAATCATAATACCACATTACCAGTAAGTTAATTCGTTGCAACTTAAAAAGCCACATCGAAAGAGGTTTACATACATGTTTCCTTAACATCAAAATATGCGCCCCCTTTGGTAGTTTGAGTTTTTTTCACAACAAAGTGGAGGTAAATAACATGACCAAACTAATAACTTCATATTTTCCTCTTTTTGGATCGAAAATGCTC
>NW_026605125.1:72500-80000 GCF_945859705.1 Episyrphus balteatus | reverse complement strand
TACCCATTTAAAGTTTGAGAATAGGTTAAGATCGTTTCGACCCTAAGGCCTCTAATCATTCGCTTTACCAGATAAGATTATTTTATATAATTTTTAATTGCACCAGCTATCCTGAGGGAAACTTCGGAGGGAACCAGCTACTAGATGGTTCGATTAGTCTTTCGCCCCTATACTCAATTCTGACAATCGATTTGCACGTCAGAACTGTTTCGGTCTTCCATCAGGGTTTCCCCTGACTTCAACCTGATCAAGTATAGTTCACCATCTTTCGGGTCACAGCATATATGCTCAAGGTACGCTCTAGTTAGAGGCATAAATAATATAAATATCATTATGCATAACTGTATAGAACGCCCCGGGATTGAATAAATAATTCATAACAAATTATAAACTAATCCCATTAAATTAAGTTAAGTTAATTATGCCATTGGGTTTTATTAAAAATACCCAATGACTTGCACATATGTTAGACTCCTTGGTCCGTGTTTCAAGACGGGTCCCGAAGGTATCCTGAATCTATCGCATTGTTAATCATAAAAGTGCATACAATATAAATAAACAAATCAATAGATCTATTTACCATTGTAAAATTCCGAAAAATTTAAGCACAATATATAATTATATCTGTCAATGATTTATCAAATCCAAAACATTTATTTTATGTTGAAAATCCGAAGATAAACAATTTGAATAAACTTAAGTAATGGATCTTATGATAAATATTTATTACATTAACAGATTACAATGTCCTTATATGGAAAAATTGCACACTATTGTTAAAATATTTTTTATATATTTTTATATTAGTATTGAATTTTCCATAATGGATATTCAGGTTCATCGGGCTTAACCTCTAAGCAGTTTCACGTACTATTTAACTCTCTATTCAGAGTTCTTTTCAACTTTCCCTCACGGTACTTGTTTACTATCGGTCTCATGGTTATATTTAGTTTTAGATGGAGTTTACCACCCACTTAGTGCTGCACTATCAAGCAACACGACTCTTTGGAAACACCTTCTAGTAATCATTAACGTTATACGGGCCTGGCACCCTCTATGGGTAAATGGCCTCATTTAAGAAGGACTTAAATCGTTAATTTCTCATACTAGATTATAGATGTTCCATACACTGCATCCCATATTTGCCATAAAGACAAAATGGCTTAGTGCTGAACTGATTTCTTTTCGCTCGCCGCTACTAAGAAAATCCTTGTTAGTTTCTTTTCCTTCCCTCATTAATATGCTTAAATTCGGGGAGTTATCTCATATGAGTTGAGGTTGCTTAACACTTTTTATTTGCTTAATAATTTTATATACTCAATTCAAAATATTTTTTATATATCGATCATTTCAGCCATTTTATCAATTCAAGTAGAATGCCTCAATTGCCAAATTATATTATGACAACGATCTGCAATGTTAGAAATTTTTATATACTAACATCCTCTAAAAAATAGATAAAACGAACTTACTGTCGCTCGATATTATTTTGAGGTATATATTATATTTTAATATTATGAATTTTTACAAATCCAATAATATAACATGCGCATTTGATAAATCAAAAGCAGCTTATTTAGCATAGTATCACAACCCTCAACCATATGTAGTCCAAGCAGCACTTCAAAATTAATTAAAGTACATAACAGCATGGACTGCTATATGCGTTCAAAATGTCGATGTTCATGTGTCCTGCAGTTCACACGATGACGCACAGTTTGCTGCGTTCTTCATCGACCCATGAGCCAAGTGATCCACCGCTTAGAGTATTATTATTTTTTTATTTTATATTTAGTCAATTTTTTTTTTTAAGAAATAAAAATTTATTTCTTTTTATATTTTATGTATTTTTTTTATGTTGCGAATGTCCAATTCCAAAGAATCGTTAACTTATAAATTTCTTTTAAAGAAATCTAAGTACAACATTTTTATACATTTTTATTTTTATATATATATATCGTTACAACTTATGCTATGCGTTTTAGCCGGATAGTACCGGGATATTGTCCAAGTACGACACCTTTAGGGGTTAATTCGTCGCAACGTATACACGCCACGCCGAAGGGCGGGTTTTTACACCCAGGAGGATATTACCCCGAAGGGTACGACACCTTTGTTTTTTCGACTTTTGCTCTAGCAAGTTTGTTTATGCATATATATATTTTCATAAGCGTCACTATTTCGATGACGATGACAATTGGCTACCATTTAAATATTTTGTTCATATTTTTTTTTGAAAAAAAAAGACCGAATGCATTACTTATAGTAATACACCCAGTCTAATTTGTTTTTGTATTTTGGTTATAACGTCACTATTTAGATGACAACACCATTTGGCTACGATTTAAATATTTTGTTCATATTTTTTTTTGAAAAAAAAAGACTGAATGCATTACATATAGTAACACACCCAGTCTAATTTGTTTTTGTATATTGGCTAAAAACGTCACTATTTAGATGACGACACCATTTGGCTACCATTTAAATATTTTGTTCATATTTTTTTTTTGAAAAAAAAAGACTGAATGCATTACTTATAGTAACACACCCAGTCTATTTTGTATTTGTTTTTTTTTTATTATATATATATCGTTACAACTTATGCTATGCGTTTTAGCCGGATAGTACCGGGATATTGTCCAAGTACGACACCTTTAGGGGTTAATTCGTCGCAACGTATACACGCCACGCCGAAGGGCGGGTTTTTACACCCAGGAGGATATTACCCCGAAGGGTACGACACCTTTGTTGTTCGACTTTTGCTATAGCAAGTTTGTTTATTCATATATATATTTTCATAAGCGTCACTATTTCGATGACGATGACAATTGGCTACCGTTTAAATACTTTGTTCTTAATTTTTTTTGAAAAAAAAAGACTGAATGCATTACTTATAGTAACACACCCAGTCTAATTTGTATTTGTATTTTTACTTCTTTTGAAGTATTCTTTTTTGTATTTGTTTATATATTTATTGTATATTTTATACATTTTGTACCATAATTGTACATTTTTATTTTTATATTTTATTTTTCTTTTTTATATATATTAAATATATATAAATTTTATTTTATTGGAAAAATCACGTTAATGATCCTTCCGCAGGTTCACCTACGGAAACCTTGTTACGACTTTTACTTCCTCTAAACCATCAAGTTTGGTCAACTTCTGCGAAACAACCGTAACACGTTAGCGTCACAGTGATCACGTCCGGAGACCTCACTAAATAATTCAATCGGTAGTAGCGACGGGCGGTGTGTACAAAGGGCAGGGACTTAATCAATACGAGTTAATGACTCGCACTTACTAGGAATTCCAAGTTCATGTGAACAGTTTCAGTTCACAATCCCAAGCATGAAAGTGGTTCAGCGGTTTACCCGGACCTCTCGGTCTAGGAAATACACGTTGATACTTTCATTGTAGCGCGCGTGCAGCCCAGGACATCTAAGGGCATTCCAGACCTGTTATTGCTCAATCTCATTATTGCTAGACGCAATTTGTCCATTTAAGAAGCTAGTGTCCTTATAATGGGACAAACAAACAGGTACGACTCCACTAACATAAACACATTCAAACACAATTATATTTTACTATATTCATGAATGAAGGCTATGAAAGCTTCAACATCATAATCCTGAAAGCATCTATTTAATATATTTGAGTCTCGTTCGTTATCGGAATTAACCAGACAAATCACTCCACGAACTAAGAACGGCCATGCACCACCACCCATAGATTCGAGAAAGAGCTATCAATCTGTCTTACACGCTTATGTTCGGACCTGGTAAGTTTTCCCGTGTTGAGTCAAATTAAGCCGCAGGCTCCACTCCTGGTGGTGCCCTTCCGTCAATTCCTTTAAGTTTCAGCTTTGCAACCATACTTCCCCCGGAGCCCAAAAGCTTTGGTTTCCCGGGAAGCGACTGAGAGAGCCATAGAAGTAGCTACACCCAATTGCTAGCTGGCATCGTTTATGGTTAGAACTAGGGCGGTATCTGATCGCCTTCGAACCTCTAACTTTCGTTCTTGATTAATGAAAACATCTTTGGCAAATGCTTTCGCTTAAGTTAGTCTTACGACGGTCCAAGAATTTCACCTCTCGCGTCGTAATACTAATGCCCCCAATCTGCTTCTATTAATCATTACCTCTTGATCTAAAAACCAATGAAAGTAGATCAGAAGTCTTATTTCATTATTCCATGCACAAAATATTCAGGCATTTGGAGCCTGCTTTAAGCACTCTAATTTGTTCAAAGTAATTGTAACGGCCCACAACAGCACTCGATGAAGAGCACTGAAGCAGGTTTTAATAGGAGGAATACATAATGGTACATAAGTATCATAAATGTATAAGAACTCCACCGATAATACGCTTGCATACATAAGGTAATGTACAATCCACAATTGTAGTTGTACTACCCGTATGAAGCACAAATTCAACTACGAACGTTTTAACCGCAACAACTTTAATATACGCTATTGGAGCTGGAATTACCGCGGCTGCTGGCACCAGACTTGCCCTCCAATTGGTCCTTGTTAAAGGATTTAAAGTGTACTCATTCCAATTACAGGGCCTCGGATATGAGTCCTGTATTGTTATTTTTCGTCACTACCTCCCCGAACTGGGAGTGGGTAATTTACGCGCCTGCTGCCTTCCTTAGATGTGGTAGCCGTTTCTCAGGCTCCCTCTCCGGAATCGAACCCTGATTCCCCGTTACCCGTAGCAACCATGGTAGTCCTAGATACTACCATCAATAGTTGATAGGGCAGACATTTGAAAGATCTGTCGTCGGTACTAGACCATACGATCGGCAAATTATCTAGAGTTCAACCATTATAACGATTTCCGAAGAAATCGCTTGGTTTTAGCCTAATAAAAGCACACGTTCCAAAAGGTCCGTGTTTATATTGCATGTATTAGCTCTAGAATTACCACAGTTATCCAAGTAACTGTTAACGATCTAATAAACCATAACTGATATAATGAGCCTTTTGCGGTTTCACTTTTAATTCGTGTGTACTTAGACATGCATGGCTTAATCTTTGAGACAAGCATATAACTACTGGCAGGATCAACCAGAATAATGTTATAATATTTTATTTTTAATATTATTTGAAATTTTGAAAAATAACATCAATCTCCTCTCAATAAATCCAATGATAAAGTTTTTATTTTTTTTTTTTTTATTTATTTATATTTATACATACTTTTTGTTTTATATCCTCCCTAATAGGGATAATTATTATTTTATTTTTTTTACCAACACAATTTTTATTTGTATATATTTTTTGGTAAATTTATTTTTATTTTTATTTATTTGTATGTATTTTGTATGGGTATTTTGTATGGGTATTTTGTATTTTTACTTTTATCTGGAAAATGAGGGAAAATGCATTTCACAAAGGTTTCATATAACAACTATTTTTATTTTAACAAAGAGAACTCCTACCGTATGGTGAACTCTGATATTGTTAAATTTTAGTGTAGCACCTTTCACAAATACATATCAATGATTATTTTCAAATTTCTAATATTTTCTTTTACTTCAATATATTGAAGTGTTTTTGGAATATTTTTATAAAATAAACCATTTATTTATGATATAGAATTAATAATTCTTTTTAATAATTTTTCTTTATGAACATTTTTATGTTCAACAAATAATCCCAATTGGAAATTAATATTTATTATTTTTTTTTCGACATTACTTTACTTAAAGTATTTTTTTTTGACATCTTTGCCACAAAGCCAGTGTTCTTAGCCACAACGCCGTGGTACCACTTTTGGTGAAAACGAGGTGCGAGTCCCCGCCCAATCATAATACCACATTACCAGTAAGTTAATTCGTTGCAACTTAAAAAGCCACATCGAAAGAGGTTTACATACATGTTTCCTTAACATCAAAATATGCGCCCCCTTTGGTAGTTTGAGTTTTTTTCACAACAAAGTGGAGGTAAATAACATGACCAAACTAATAACTTCATATTTTCCTCTTTTTGGATCGAAAATGCTCGATTCCGTAAAATAGATTTGAAACATACTTGGATACATTCGGTTCGGCGAATTTTCACAAAAAAAGTTGACCCTTTTTTTGGGACTTAGTGCAATTTTTGAAAAATTTTGTATGGGAAAAAGTCAACTTTTTCCAGAAATCCGAAAAAAGGCCCAAAAACGCACTTGGTTGCGGTCGAGTTTTACTAGGGTAGGAAAAACCACTTGCAACCAAGTGTTCGACTTAGAAAAATTTTGGACATAAAATTTTTGGAAAAAAATTTTCTACTTAATAAATCGGAAAAATGGCCCAAAAACGCACTTGGTTGCGGTCGAGTTTTACTAGGGTGGTAAAAGTCAATTTTCAATGTTGAAAATTTTTTTCGACTTTTTTATATAATATATGTTATTCAGAACAACTAAATCGACTGAGTAAATGGCCCAAAAACGCACTTGGTTGCGATCGAGTTTTACTAGGGTGGTAAAACTCAATTTTCAATGTTGAAAATTTTTTTCGACTTAGAAAAATTTTGGACATAAAATTTTTGGAAAAAAATAAATCGGAAAAATGGCCCAAAAATGCACTTGATTGCGGTCGAGTTTTACTAGGTTGGTAAAAGTCAATTTTGAATGTTGAAAATTTTTTTGGACTTTTTATATTTTTTATTTTTTTATATTTTTGTTGATATAAATTTTGAATTGAATTTGATGTTGAAAAGTTTGTTAATAAAATAGACTTGAGTGAAGTTTTTTCATGGATTTTCCATGTCCCGAATGTATGGAAGTGTGTTTTTTTTCTACTTCAATAATATCACTGATTCAGAGTATCACGAAAAATAATTTAAAAAACCTACTATCTATCAAAATGTGGTTGAACTTTTTTTACAGACATTTTAAAGTCTCCGAATGGAAGTAAGGACTTGAAAAATAATATTTTTTGTAGACTTATTTTGGATGTAAATTTTTTGCAAGTCTTTGGAATTATTTTTTGTAAATTTTTTCTAAGTCTTTTTCCACTTAGAATATTTCTTTTTATTTTGTATTAGTATCATATTTGCATGTTTTTTAAAACTTTTTTTCTAAGTCTTTGGCTACTTAGAATTTTTTTTTTCAATTTTTGCTTAAAACATTTTGCATGGTATTTTTTAAGTTTTTTCTAAGTCTTTGGTTACTTAGAATATTTTTTTTTTATTTTTGATTAATATCAATTTGAATGATATTTTTAACTTTTTTCTAAGTCTTTGGTTACTTAGAATATTTTTTTTTTATTTTTGATTAATATCATATTTGCATGATATTTTTAACTTTTTTCTAAGTCTTTTGTTACTTAGAATATTTTTTTTTTATTTTTGATTAATATCAATTTGAATGATATTTTTAACTTTTTTCTAAGTCTTTGGTTACTTAGAATATTTTTTTTTTATTTTTGATTAATATCAATTTGAATGATATTTTTAACTTTTCTCTAAGTCTTTGGCTACTTAGAATTATTTTTAAAATTTTTTATTAAT
>NW_026605125.1:62500-67500 GCF_945859705.1 Episyrphus balteatus | reverse complement strand
TTGAGGTATATATTATATTTTAATATTATGAATTTTTACAAATCCAATAATATAACATGCGCATTTGATAAATCAAAAGCAGCTTATTTAGCATAGTATCACAACCCTCAACCATATGTAGTCCAAGCAGCACTTCAAAATTAATTAAAGTACATAACAGCATGGACTGCTATATGCGTTCAAAATGTCGATGTTCATGTGTCCTGCAGTTCACACGATGACGCACAGTTTGCTGCGTTCTTCATCGACCCATGAGCCAAGTGATCCACCGCTTAGAGTATTATTATTTTTTTATTTTATATTTAGTCAATTTTTTTTTTTAAGAAATAAAAATTTATTTCTTTTTATATTTTATGTATTTTTTTTATGTTGCGAATGTCCAATTCCAAAGAATCGTTAACTTATAAATTTCTTTTAAAGAAATCTAAGTACAACATTTTTATACATTTTTATTTTTATATATATATATCGTTACAACTTATGCTATGCGTTTTAGCCGGATAGTACCGGGATATTGTCCAAGTACGACACCTTTAGGGGTTAATTCGTCGCAACGTATACACGCCACGCCGAAGGGCGGGTTTTTACACCCAGGAGGATATTACCCCGAAGGGTACGACACCTTTGTTTTTTCGACTTTTGCTCTAGCAAGTTTGTTTATGCATATATATATTTTCATAAGCGTCACTATTTCGATGACGATGACAATTGGCTACCATTTAAATATTTTGTTCATATTTTTTTTTGAAAAAAAAAGACCGAATGCATTACTTATAGTAATACACCCAGTCTAATTTGTTTTTGTATTTTGGTTATAACGTCACTATTTAGATGACAACACCATTTGGCTACGATTTAAATATTTTGTTCATATTTTTTTTTGAAAAAAAAAGACTGAATGCATTACATATAGTAACACACCCAGTCTAATTTGTTTTTGTATATTGGCTAAAAACGTCACTATTTAGATGACGACACCATTTGGCTACCATTTAAATATTTTGTTCATATTTTTTTTTTGAAAAAAAAAGACTGAATGCATTACTTATAGTAACACACCCAGTCTATTTTGTATTTGTTTTTTTTTTATTATATATATATCGTTACAACTTATGCTATGCGTTTTAGCCGGATAGTACCGGGATATTGTCCAAGTACGACACCTTTAGGGGTTAATTCGTCGCAACGTATACACGCCACGCCGAAGGGCGGGTTTTTACACCCAGGAGGATATTACCCCGAAGGGTACGACACCTTTGTTGTTCGACTTTTGCTATAGCAAGTTTGTTTATTCATATATATATTTTCATAAGCGTCACTATTTCGATGACGATGACAATTGGCTACCGTTTAAATACTTTGTTCTTAATTTTTTTTGAAAAAAAAAGACTGAATGCATTACTTATAGTAACACACCCAGTCTAATTTGTATTTGTATTTTTACTTCTTTTGAAGTATTCTTTTTTGTATTTGTTTATATATTTATTGTATATTTTATACATTTTGTACCATAATTGTACATTTTTATTTTTATATTTTATTTTTCTTTTTTATATATATTAAATATATATAAATTTTATTTTATTGGAAAAATCACGTTAATGATCCTTCCGCAGGTTCACCTACGGAAACCTTGTTACGACTTTTACTTCCTCTAAACCATCAAGTTTGGTCAACTTCTGCGAAACAACCGTAACACGTTAGCGTCACAGTGATCACGTCCGGAGACCTCACTAAATAATTCAATCGGTAGTAGCGACGGGCGGTGTGTACAAAGGGCAGGGACTTAATCAATACGAGTTAATGACTCGCACTTACTAGGAATTCCAAGTTCATGTGAACAGTTTCAGTTCACAATCCCAAGCATGAAAGTGGTTCAGCGGTTTACCCGGACCTCTCGGTCTAGGAAATACACGTTGATACTTTCATTGTAGCGCGCGTGCAGCCCAGGACATCTAAGGGCATTCCAGACCTGTTATTGCTCAATCTCATTATTGCTAGACGCAATTTGTCCATTTAAGAAGCTAGTGTCCTTATAATGGGACAAACAAACAGGTACGACTCCACTAACATAAACACATTCAAACACAATTATATTTTACTATATTCATGAATGAAGGCTATGAAAGCTTCAACATCATAATCCTGAAAGCATCTATTTAATATATTTGAGTCTCGTTCGTTATCGGAATTAACCAGACAAATCACTCCACGAACTAAGAACGGCCATGCACCACCACCCATAGATTCGAGAAAGAGCTATCAATCTGTCTTACACGCTTATGTTCGGACCTGGTAAGTTTTCCCGTGTTGAGTCAAATTAAGCCGCAGGCTCCACTCCTGGTGGTGCCCTTCCGTCAATTCCTTTAAGTTTCAGCTTTGCAACCATACTTCCCCCGGAGCCCAAAAGCTTTGGTTTCCCGGGAAGCGACTGAGAGAGCCATAGAAGTAGCTACACCCAATTGCTAGCTGGCATCGTTTATGGTTAGAACTAGGGCGGTATCTGATCGCCTTCGAACCTCTAACTTTCGTTCTTGATTAATGAAAACATCTTTGGCAAATGCTTTCGCTTAAGTTAGTCTTACGACGGTCCAAGAATTTCACCTCTCGCGTCGTAATACTAATGCCCCCAATCTGCTTCTATTAATCATTACCTCTTGATCTAAAAACCAATGAAAGTAGATCAGAAGTCTTATTTCATTATTCCATGCACAAAATATTCAGGCATTTGGAGCCTGCTTTAAGCACTCTAATTTGTTCAAAGTAATTGTAACGGCCCACAACAGCACTCGATGAAGAGCACTGAAGCAGGTTTTAATAGGAGGAATACATAATGGTACATAAGTATCATAAATGTATAAGAACTCCACCGATAATACGCTTGCATACATAAGGTAATGTACAATCCACAATTGTAGTTGTACTACCCGTATGAAGCACAAATTCAACTACGAACGTTTTAACCGCAACAACTTTAATATACGCTATTGGAGCTGGAATTACCGCGGCTGCTGGCACCAGACTTGCCCTCCAATTGGTCCTTGTTAAAGGATTTAAAGTGTACTCATTCCAATTACAGGGCCTCGGATATGAGTCCTGTATTGTTATTTTTCGTCACTACCTCCCCGAACTGGGAGTGGGTAATTTACGCGCCTGCTGCCTTCCTTAGATGTGGTAGCCGTTTCTCAGGCTCCCTCTCCGGAATCGAACCCTGATTCCCCGTTACCCGTAGCAACCATGGTAGTCCTAGATACTACCATCAATAGTTGATAGGGCAGACATTTGAAAGATCTGTCGTCGGTACTAGACCATACGATCGGCAAATTATCTAGAGTTCAACCATTATAACGATTTCCGAAGAAATCGCTTGGTTTTAGCCTAATAAAAGCACACGTTCCAAAAGGTCCGTGTTTATATTGCATGTATTAGCTCTAGAATTACCACAGTTATCCAAGTAACTGTTAACGATCTAATAAACCATAACTGATATAATGAGCCTTTTGCGGTTTCACTTTTAATTCGTGTGTACTTAGACATGCATGGCTTAATCTTTGAGACAAGCATATAACTACTGGCAGGATCAACCAGAATAATGTTATAATATTTTATTTTTAATATTATTTGAAATTTTGAAAAATAACATCAATCTCCTCTCAATAAATCCAATGATAAAGTTTTTATTTTTTTTTTTTTTATTTATTTATATTTATACATACTTTTTGTTTTATATCCTCCCTAATAGGGATAATTATTATTTTATTTTTTTTACCAACACAATTTTTATTTGTATATATTTTTTGGTAAATTTATTTTTATTTTTATTTATTTGTATGTATTTTGTATGGGTATTTTGTATGGGTATTTTGTATTTTTACTTTTATCTGGAAAATGAGGGAAAATGCATTTCACAAAGGTTTCATATAACAACTATTTTTATTTTAACAAAGAGAACTCCTACCGTATGGTGAACTCTGATATTGTTAAATTTTAGTGTAGCACCTTTCACAAATACATATCAATGATTATTTTCAAATTTCTAATATTTTCTTTTACTTCAATATATTGAAGTGTTTTTGGAATATTTTTATAAAATAAACCATTTATTTATGATATAGAATTAATAATTCTTTTTAATAATTTTTCTTTATGAACATTTTTATGTTCAACAAATAATCCCAATTGGAAATTAATATTTATTATTTTTTTTTCGACATTACTTTACTTAAAGTATTTTTTTTTGACATCTTTGCCACAAAGCCAGTGTTCTTAGCCACAACGCCGTGGTACCACTTTTGGTGAAAACGAGGTGCGAGTCCCCGCCCAATCATAATACCACATTACCAGTAAGTTAATTCGTTGCAACTTAAAAAGCCACATCGAAAGAGGTTTACATACATGTTTCCTTAACATCAAAATATGCGCCCCCTTTGGTAGTTTGAGTTTTTTTCACAACAAAGTGGAGGTAAATAACATGACCAAACTAATAACTTCATATTTTCCTCTTTTTGGATCGAAAATGCTCGATTCCGTAAAATAGATTTGAAACATACTTGGATACATTCGGTTCGGCGAATTTTCACAAAAAAAGTTGACCCTTTTTTTGGGACTTAGTGCAATTTTTGAAAAATTTTGTATGGGAAAAAGTCAACTTTTTCCAGAAATCCGAAAAAAGGCCCAAAAACGCACTTGGTTGCGGTCGAGTTTTACTAGGGTAGGAAAAACCACTTGCAACCAAGTGTTCGACTTAGAAAAATTTTGGACATAAAATTTTTGGAAAAAAATTTTCTACTTAATAAATCGGAAAAATGGCCCAAAAACGCACTTGGTTGCGGTCGAGTTTTACTAGGGTGGTAAAAGTCAATTTTCAATGTTGAAAATTTTTTTCGACTTTTTTATATAATATATGTTATTCAGAACAACTAAATCGACTGAGTAAATGGCCCAAAAACGCACTTGGTTGCGATCGAGTTTTACTAGGGTGGTAAAACTCAATTTTCAAT
>NW_026605125.1:52500-57500 GCF_945859705.1 Episyrphus balteatus | reverse complement strand
GTCCGTGTTTCAAGACGGGTCCCGAAGGTATCCTGAATCTATCGCATTGTTAATCATAAAAGTGCATACAATATAAATAAACAAATCAATAGATCTATTTACCATTGTAAAATTCCGAAAAATTTAAGCACAATATATAATTATATCTGTCAATGATTTATCAAATCCAAAACATTTATTTTATGTTGAAAATCCGAAGATAAACAATTTGAATAAACTTAAGTAATGGATCTTATGATAAATATTTATTACATTAACAGATTACAATGTCCTTATATGGAAAAATTGCACACTATTGTTAAAATATTTTTTATATATTTTTATATTAGTATTGAATTTTCCATAATGGATATTCAGGTTCATCGGGCTTAACCTCTAAGCAGTTTCACGTACTATTTAACTCTCTATTCAGAGTTCTTTTCAACTTTCCCTCACGGTACTTGTTTACTATCGGTCTCATGGTTATATTTAGTTTTAGATGGAGTTTACCACCCACTTAGTGCTGCACTATCAAGCAACACGACTCTTTGGAAACACCTTCTAGTAATCATTAACGTTATACGGGCCTGGCACCCTCTATGGGTAAATGGCCTCATTTAAGAAGGACTTAAATCGTTAATTTCTCATACTAGATTATAGATGTTCCATACACTGCATCCCATATTTGCCATAAAGACAAAATGGCTTAGTGCTGAACTGATTTCTTTTCGCTCGCCGCTACTAAGAAAATCCTTGTTAGTTTCTTTTCCTTCCCTCATTAATATGCTTAAATTCGGGGAGTTATCTCATATGAGTTGAGGTTGCTTAACACTTTTTATTTGCTTAATAATTTTATATACTCAATTCAAAATATTTTTTATATATCGATCATTTCAGCCATTTTATCAATTCAAGTAGAATGCCTCAATTGCCAAATTATATTATGACAACGATCTGCAATGTTAGAAATTTTTATATACTAACATCCTCTAAAAAATAGATAAAACGAACTTACTGTCGCTCGATATTATTTTGAGGTATATATTATATTTTAATATTATGAATTTTTACAAATCCAATAATATAACATGCGCATTTGATAAATCAAAAGCAGCTTATTTAGCATAGTATCACAACCCTCAACCATATGTAGTCCAAGCAGCACTTCAAAATTAATTAAAGTACATAACAGCATGGACTGCTATATGCGTTCAAAATGTCGATGTTCATGTGTCCTGCAGTTCACACGATGACGCACAGTTTGCTGCGTTCTTCATCGACCCATGAGCCAAGTGATCCACCGCTTAGAGTATTATTATTTTTTTATTTTATATTTAGTCAATTTTTTTTTTTAAGAAATAAAAATTTATTTCTTTTTATATTTTATGTATTTTTTTTATGTTGCGAATGTCCAATTCCAAAGAATCGTTAACTTATAAATTTCTTTTAAAGAAATCTAAGTACAACATTTTTATACATTTTTATTTTTATATATATATATCGTTACAACTTATGCTATGCGTTTTAGCCGGATAGTACCGGGATATTGTCCAAGTACGACACCTTTAGGGGTTAATTCGTCGCAACGTATACACGCCACGCCGAAGGGCGGGTTTTTACACCCAGGAGGATATTACCCCGAAGGGTACGACACCTTTGTTTTTTCGACTTTTGCTCTAGCAAGTTTGTTTATGCATATATATATTTTCATAAGCGTCACTATTTCGATGACGATGACAATTGGCTACCATTTAAATATTTTGTTCATATTTTTTTTTGAAAAAAAAAGACCGAATGCATTACTTATAGTAATACACCCAGTCTAATTTGTTTTTGTATTTTGGTTATAACGTCACTATTTAGATGACAACACCATTTGGCTACGATTTAAATATTTTGTTCATATTTTTTTTTAAAAAAAAAAGACTGAATGCATTACATATAGTAACACACCCAGTCTAATTTGTTTTTGTATATTGGCTAAAAACGTCACTATTTAGATGACGACACCATTTGGCTACCATTTAAATATTTTGTTCATATTTTTTTTTTGAAAAAAAAAGACTGAATGCATTACTTATAGTAACACACCCAGTCTATTTTGTATTTGTTTTTTTTTTATTATATATATATCGTTACAACTTATGCTATGCGTTTTAGCCGGATAGTACCGGGATATTGTCCAAGTACGACACCTTTAGGGGTTAATTCGTCGCAACGTATACACGCCACGCCGAAGGGCGGGTTTTTACACCCAGGAGGATATTACCCCGAAGGGTACGACACCTTTGTTGTTCGACTTTTGCTATAGCAAGTTTGTTTATTCATATATATATTTTCATAAGCGTCACTATTTCGATGACGATGACAATTGGCTACCGTTTAAATACTTTGTTCTTAATTTTTTTTGAAAAAAAAAGACTGAATGCATTACTTATAGTAACACACCCAGTCTAATTTGTATTTGTATTTTTACTTCTTTTGAAGTATTCTTTTTTGTATTTGTTTATATATTTATTGTATATTTTATACATTTTGTACCATAATTGTACATTTTTATTTTTATATTTTATTTTTCTTTTTTATATATATTAAATATATATAAATTTTATTTTATTGGAAAAATCACGTTAATGATCCTTCCGCAGGTTCACCTACGGAAACCTTGTTACGACTTTTACTTCCTCTAAACCATCAAGTTTGGTCAACTTCTGCGAAACAACCGTAACACGTTAGCGTCACAGTGATCACGTCCGGAGACCTCACTAAATAATTCAATCGGTAGTAGCGACGGGCGGTGTGTACAAAGGGCAGGGACTTAATCAATACGAGTTAATGACTCGCACTTACTAGGAATTCCAAGTTCATGTGAACAGTTTCAGTTCACAATCCCAAGCATGAAAGTGGTTCAGCGGTTTACCCGGACCTCTCGGTCTAGGAAATACACGTTGATACTTTCATTGTAGCGCGCGTGCAGCCCAGGACATCTAAGGGCATTCCAGACCTGTTATTGCTCAATCTCATTATTGCTAGACGCAATTTGTCCATTTAAGAAGCTAGTGTCCTTATAATGGGACAAACAAACAGGTACGACTCCACTAACATAAACACATTCAAACACAATTATATTTTACTATATTCATGAATGAAGGCTATGAAAGCTTCAACATCATAATCCTGAAAGCATCTATTTAATATATTTGAGTCTCGTTCGTTATCGGAATTAACCAGACAAATCACTCCACGAACTAAGAACGGCCATGCACCACCACCCATAGATTCGAGAAAGAGCTATCAATCTGTCTTACACGCTTATGTTCGGACCTGGTAAGTTTTCCCGTGTTGAGTCAAATTAAGCCGCAGGCTCCACTCCTGGTGGTGCCCTTCCGTCAATTCCTTTAAGTTTCAGCTTTGCAACCATACTTCCCCCGGAGCCCAAAAGCTTTGGTTTCCCGGGAAGCGACTGAGAGAGCCATAGAAGTAGCTACACCCAATTGCTAGCTGGCATCGTTTATGGTTAGAACTAGGGCGGTATCTGATCGCCTTCGAACCTCTAACTTTCGTTCTTGATTAATGAAAACATCTTTGGCAAATGCTTTCGCTTAAGTTAGTCTTACGACGGTCCAAGAATTTCACCTCTCGCGTCGTAATACTAATGCCCCCAATCTGCTTCTATTAATCATTACCTCTTGATCTAAAAACCAATGAAAGTAGATCAGAAGTCTTATTTCATTATTCCATGCACAAAATATTCAGGCATTTGGAGCCTGCTTTAAGCACTCTAATTTGTTCAAAGTAATTGTAACGGCCCACAACAGCACTCGATGAAGAGCACTGAAGCAGGTTTTAATAGGAGGAATACATAATGGTACATAAGTATCATAAATGTATAAGAACTCCACCGATAATACGCTTGCATACATAAGGTAATGTACAATCCACAATTGTAGTTGTACTACCCGTATGAAGCACAAATTCAACTACGAACGTTTTAACCGCAACAACTTTAATATACGCTATTGGAGCTGGAATTACCGCGGCTGCTGGCACCAGACTTGCCCTCCAATTGGTCCTTGTTAAAGGATTTAAAGTGTACTCATTCCAATTACAGGGCCTCGGATATGAGTCCTGTATTGTTATTTTTCGTCACTACCTCCCCGAACTGGGAGTGGGTAATTTACGCGCCTGCTGCCTTCCTTAGATGTGGTAGCCGTTTCTCAGGCTCCCTCTCCGGAATCGAACCCTGATTCCCCGTTACCCGTAGCAACCATGGTAGTCCTAGATACTACCATCAATAGTTGATAGGGCAGACATTTGAAAGATCTGTCGTCGGTACTAGACCATACGATCGGCAAATTATCTAGAGTTCAACCATTATAACGATTTCCGAAGAAATCGCTTGGTTTTAGCCTAATAAAAGCACACGTTCCAAAAGGTCCGTGTTTATATTGCATGTATTAGCTCTAGAATTACCACAGTTATCCAAGTAACTGTTAACGATCTAATAAACCATAACTGATATAATGAGCCTTTTGCGGTTTCACTTTTAATTCGTGTGTACTTAGACATGCATGGCTTAATCTTTGAGACAAGCATATAACTACTGGCAGGATCAACCAGAATAATGTTATAATATTTTATTTTTAATATTATTTGAAATTTTGAAAAATAACATCAATCTCCTCTCAATAAATCCAATGATAAAGTTTTTATTTTTTTTTTTTTTATTTATTTATATTTATACATACTTTTTGTTTTATATCCTCCCTAATAGGGATAATTATTATTTTATTTTTTTTACCAACACAATTTTTATTTGTATATATTTTTTGGTAAATTTATTTTTATTTTTATTTATTTGTATGTATTTTGTATGGGTATTTTGTATGGGTATTTTGTATTTTTACTTTTATCTGGAAAATGAGGGAAAATGCATTTCACAAAGGTTTCATATAACAACTATTTTTATTTTAACAAAGAGAACTCCTACCGTATGGTGAACTCTGATATTGTTAAATTTT
>NW_026605125.1:37500-47500 GCF_945859705.1 Episyrphus balteatus | reverse complement strand
GGAGTATCTGACCGAAGGTATTCCAAGGCCACCATCTTCAACCGAAGCATGAAAGTATGCAGTTGTAGTGTCGTGTGGTAGGTCAAGCCATCTACGCACTTCATGTCTTATTCTTCTGTCGATCTTGTTTAGGGCGCCAATGTGCACTTTCCCTAATGTGAGTTGATGATACATTTGGGGGATGAGTACTGTCCTCAAGACATGCAGGCGTTGCTGGGGTTTTAAAGGTGCCCCAGTAACACGTTGCAGCTTGATGGACAGTTCATCCCCGTCATTTATTTTGCATTTACCTTCAGGGGAAAACTCTATCCCAAGGTATTTTAATTTATCGGTCCTTTTCAGAGCTGGTATGTTTTGTCCAGCTATATTGAACTGATGTCGTAATATTACATTTGTTTTTTGTTTTGGTTGCCCTTTTATGCTTATTGTGCTGCATTTCGACGGGTTGATAAGCATGCCACATGATTGCAAGAATTTGTGGGTATGGTCTAGCAGCTTTTGAAGACCTGTTGGGGTTGTTGCACATAGAATAAGGTCATCTGCGAAAGCTAGTGCATTCACAGATGCCGTTCCAATTTTCCCACAAATTTCGGCTGGCAGTGATTTTATCAATCTATCGATAACAATATTAAATATAATCGGTGACATCGGATCGCCTTGCTTCACGCCACTTTTAGATATTATTTGTTCTGAGCACCATTCCTTAGTCATAATCCTTGTTGAGGAATTGGTGTAAAACATTTTCATATATTCAATAAATTCTCTTGGTGCGCCATATCCCTTCAGAGAACTTATTATTGTTGGGTGTGAGACCGAGTCAAACGCTTTGGCTACGTCTAGACTCGCTATGAAGCAGCTAGAAAAGTTCTGATGCTGATACCTTAGTAGAAGATCAAAAATTGTGGCGTTAATGGCGCAGCCGTCCGTGGACGTAAAGGCCTGTTGTCTTTGGTCCAGCATTATTGCAGAGGTGAGTCTGTTCGCCAGGATACCATGTAATTGCCTTACTAAGACTGATGATACGGAGATCGGCCTATACTCGCCCGGCCTTGATGCATCCGTTTTCTTTGGTATCATCGTTGTCTTTGTTTCCAACAGGTGTTTTGGTAGTTGGCCACACCATAGTATTAAATTATAGATAGTGCTTTTAATATTACTTGGAATTTTATTTAATTGTTTAGCCGTTAATCCATCTGGACCAGGTGAGGTTGAGGTCGATACCTTGGTCTTTTCGATTTCATCGATTGTGATGGGCTGCCATATTGATTCAATCTGATTGATGGTATTCATATCTTCGGGCTTAGCGTCAGATTGTTGAGTAAAAATATTCTCCCAGAAGGGTAACATGATGTCCTTTGGAGGCATCGTACCCGTTTGTGGCCCTGAGAGAATAGATTTAATACAACGATTCTGATGCTTCGCCCAGTTATGCTGCACTTCACGGTATTCTTTTCGTCTTCGTGTTCTTCTATTTATGCCGTTATTATCATTTTCTGAACTTCTAACGAATTGCCTTCGCCTTCTTGGAGGGAAGATTGAGGTCAAATAGTTACCTAGGTGAACTATTGTCTCTCTCCTCCCAACCAATGCTGCCTGACGGGCGATTCTTTTTAGTGTTTCCACATCGAGATGGTTTTGATTTGAGGTAATTTGCATATCATTAATAAATGAAAGGAAAAGCCCATTGTTGTTAATATTCGCCACTTCGCCATCTTGTTCATTAGACGGAGTCGTCTCTTCGTTACTGAAAGCTGCTACGAGCTGTTTATATTCTTGTTTTTGTCTTTGTTTTTTAATCGCTTCAACGGTTCTGGATGGGAAGTATTTATGCAGTTCTATGTTCATGAAGCGAGTGCCTTCTTTTCCTAACTCAGCTTCTTTCCTTGCTAGCATACTACTTTCCTCATCTGACCACCTTGCTTTAATGTCAACTCGCAGTCGCTCCTCATCCAGTTCGTTTGGATGTTTTTTTCTTTTGTGGACTCCCAAGCCTTGTTTTGTACCGAATGTGCTTTGGCAGTATTGACACTGGTGTTGTTCGGGATTGTTTTGGGTTTGTTGGTTTCCAGAGCCAGTGGGCACTGGATTTGAATTATTAGTTATCCGAGGCTGTGTATTTTCATTTGGACCAACAAAGTATTGACCGAAGGGGCTGGTAACCCCAGGGGCCAAGAAGCCTTACTCTTTTAGCCGTACACATAATATAACATATTGTAATATAAGGAATATAGAACAATATGATATATAATGTGTACGTTGCCGGCGGGCACCACGAGGAGGTAGAGTATAGGCGCATCTATGACTCAATATATATATTTTTATATATTTTTGTATAATTCTTATTATATTCGTTCATATATTTTTATATATTTCAAAAACATATATATTTTTATATACTTTTGTATATATAGTTTATATTATATTTGTTCATATATTTTTATATATTAAGAGAGTCATAGTTACTCCCGCCGTTTACCCGCGCTTACTTGAATTTCTTCACTTTGACATTCAGAGCACTGGGCAGAAATCACATTGTGTCAACACCCGTTAGGGCCATCACAATGCTTTGTTTTAATTAGACAGTCGGATTCCCCAAGTCCGTGCCAGTTCTGAATTGATTGTTAATTGATAGTCGTTATAAATCAAAAGAACATACCTTGCGATATATCTTAAGATTTTTAGCAAGAAAATTCCACAATTGGTTACGTAAACTACTATCCGGGGAACAAAATTCAAGAATTTTTATTTACCCAGAACGAGTACATAAACCATGTTATTGCTTCCAATTCAAGCCCGACTATCTCAATCTTCAGAGCCAATCCTTATCCCGAAGTTACGGATCTAATTTGCCGACTTCCCTTACCTACATTATTCTATCGACTAGAGACTCTTCACCTTGGAGACCAGCTGCGGATATCGGTACGGCCTGTTGAGAAGTTTGCGTAATCCCACCATAAATTTTCAAGGTCCGAGGAGAAAATATCGACACAACAGTAAATGTCATGCTCTTCTAGTCCATCTACCATATCTCTCTTCGAAAGACTTCCATGGTAGTACGACTATAAAACAGAAAAGAAAACTCTTTCGATATCTCTCGACGGCTTCTTTATGGTCGTTCCTGTTGCCAGGATGAGCAAAAAGCCCATTTTTAATAACAAACGGATACTCAACAGGTTACGGAATTGGAACCGTATTCCCTTTCGTTCAAAATTTATCAAGTGTTTTAAATATTTATTTTTGTATTTTTTATTTCATATAATAATAATATATATTTTTGTATTTTTAATTTTTTATTTTAATATTTTTTTTTATATACTTTTGTATATTTTTTTTATTTATATTTGCTCATATATTTTTTTTTATATTTTTTTTTTTTTATTTTTAATAACATAATATATATATTTTTGTAATTTATTAAAATGTTTTTTTAATTTTTATTTTTTATTTTTTATAACTTGAAAATTTTCAGCTTTCGCCTTGAACTTAGGACCGACTAACTCGTGATCAACCACTGTTCACACGAAACCCTTCTCCACTTCAGTCCTCCAAGGTCTCATTCGATTATTTGCTACTACCACCAAGATCTGTACCAATAGCGGCTCCATGCAGGCTTACGCCAAACACTTCTAAGCACACCATTGTACCCTCCTACTCACTAAAGTTTCAAAATTTAAATTCAATCAGATCGAAAATAAACCATCTACTTTAGCGATAATGTATAGGTATACAACTTAAGCGCCATCCATTTTAAGGGCTAGTTGCTTCGGCAGGTGAGTTGTTACACACTCCTTAGCGGATTCCGACTTCCATGGCCACCGTCCTGCTGTTTTAAGCAACCAACGCCTTTCATGGTATCTGCATGAGTTGTTAATTTTGGCACCTTAACATTATGTTTGGTTCATCCCACAGCGCCAGTTCTGCTTACCAAAAGTGGCCCACTGGGCACAATATATCACAACCAAAACCTTCATATCAAGAAAGGCTAGGTTCTTACCCATTTAAAGTTTGAGAATAGGTTAAGATCGTTTCGACCCTAAGGCCTCTAATCATTCGCTTTACCAGATAAGATTATTTTATATAATTTTTAATTGCACCAGCTATCCTGAGGGAAACTTCGGAGGGAACCAGCTACTAGATGGTTCGATTAGTCTTTCGCCCCTATACTCAATTCTGACAATCGATTTGCACGTCAGAACTGTTTCGGTCTTCCATCAGGGTTTCCCCTGACTTCAACCTGATCAAGTATAGTTCACCATCTTTCGGGTCACAGCATATATGCTCAAGGTACGCTCTAGTTAGAGGCATAAATAATATAAATATCATTATGCATAACTGTATAGAACGCCCCGGGATTGAATAAATAATTCATAACAAATTATAAACTAATCCCATTAAATTAAGTTAAGTTAATTATGCCATTGGGTTTTATTAAAAATACCCAATGACTTGCACATATGTTAGACTCCTTGGTCCGTGTTTCAAGACGGGTCCCGAAGGTATCCTGAATCTATCGCATTGTTAATCATAAAAGTGCATACAATATAAATAAACAAATCAATAGATCTATTTACCATTGTAAAATTCCGAAAAATTTAAGCACAATATATAATTATATCTGTCAATGATTTATCAAATCCAAAACATTTATTTTATGTTGAAAATCCGAAGATAAACAATTTGAATAAACTTAAGTAATGGATCTTATGATAAATATTTATTACATTAACAGATTACAATGTCCTTATATGGAAAAATTGCACACTATTGTTAAAATATTTTTTATATATTTTTATATTAGTATTGAATTTTCCATAATGGATATTCAGGTTCATCGGGCTTAACCTCTAAGCAGTTTCACGTACTATTTAACTCTCTATTCAGAGTTCTTTTCAACTTTCCCTCACGGTACTTGTTTACTATCGGTCTCATGGTTATATTTAGTTTTAGATGGAGTTTACCACCCACTTAGTGCTGCACTATCAAGCAACACGACTCTTTGGAAACACCTTCTAGTAATCATTAACGTTATACGGGCCTGGCACCCTCTATGGGTAAATGGCCTCATTTAAGAAGGACTTAAATCGTTAATTTCTCATACTAGATTATAGATGTTCCATACACTGCATCCCATATTTGCCATAAAGACAAAATGGCTTAGTGCTGAACTGATTTCTTTTCGCTCGCCGCTACTAAGAAAATCCTTGTTAGTTTCTTTTCCTTCCCTCATTAATATGCTTAAATTCGGGGAGTTATCTCATATGAGTTGAGGTTGCTTAACACTTTTTATTTGCTTAATAATTTTATATACTCAATTCAAAATATTTTTTATATATCGATCATTTCAGCCATTTTATCAATTCAAGTAGAATGCCTCAATTGCCAAATTATATTATGACAACGATCTGCAATGTTAGAAATTTTTATATACTAACATCCTCTAAAAAATAGATAAAACGAACTTACTGTCGCTCGATATTATTTTGAGGTATATATTATATTTTAATATTATGAATTTTTACAAATCCAATAATATAACATGCGCATTTGATAAATCAAAAGCAGCTTATTTAGCATAGTATCACAACCCTCAACCATATGTAGTCCAAGCAGCACTTCAAAATTAATTAAAGTACATAACAGCATGGACTGCTATATGCGTTCAAAATGTCGATGTTCATGTGTCCTGCAGTTCACACGATGACGCACAGTTTGCTGCGTTCTTCATCGACCCATGAGCCAAGTGATCCACCGCTTAGAGTATTATTATTTTTTTATTTTATATTTAGTCAATTTTTTTTTTTAAGAAATAAAAATTTATTTCTTTTTATATTTTATGTATTTTTTTTATGTTGCGAATGTCCAATTCCAAAGAATCGTTAACTTATAAATTTCTTTTAAAGAAATCTAAGTACAACATTTTTATACATTTTTATTTTTATATATATATATCGTTACAACTTATGCTATGCGTTTTAGCCGGATAGTACCGGGATATTGTCCAAGTACGACACCTTTAGGGGTTAATTCGTCGCAACGTATACACGCCACGCCGAAGGGCGGGTTTTTACACCCAGGAGGATATTACCCCGAAGGGTACGACACCTTTGTTTTTTCGACTTTTGCTCTAGCAAGTTTGTTTATGCATATATATATTTTCATAAGCGTCACTATTTCGATGACGATGACAATTGGCTACCATTTAAATATTTTGTTCATATTTTTTTTTGAAAAAAAAAGACCGAATGCATTACTTATAGTAATACACCCAGTCTAATTTGTTTTTGTATTTTGGTTATAACGTCACTATTTAGATGACAACACCATTTGGCTACGATTTAAATATTTTGTTCATATTTTTTTTTGAAAAAAAAAGACTGAATGCATTACATATAGTAACACACCCAGTCTAATTTGTTTTTGTATATTGGCTAAAAACGTCACTATTTAGATGACGACACCATTTGGCTACCATTTAAATATTTTGTTCATATTTTTTTTTTGAAAAAAAAAGACTGAATGCATTACTTATAGTAACACACCCAGTCTATTTTGTATTTGTTTTTTTTTTATTATATATATATCGTTACAACTTATGCTATGCGTTTTAGCCGGATAGTACCGGGATATTGTCCAAGTACGACACCTTTAGGGGTTAATTCGTCGCAACGTATACACGCCACGCCGAAGGGCGGGTTTTTACACCCAGGAGGATATTACCCCGAAGGGTACGACACCTTTGTTGTTCGACTTTTGCTATAGCAAGTTTGTTTATTCATATATATATTTTCATAAGCGTCACTATTTCGATGACGATGACAATTGGCTACCGTTTAAATACTTTGTTCTTAATTTTTTTTGAAAAAAAAAGACTGAATGCATTACTTATAGTAACACACCCAGTCTAATTTGTATTTGTATTTTTACTTCTTTTGAAGTATTCTTTTTTGTATTTGTTTATATATTTATTGTATATTTTATACATTTTGTACCATAATTGTACATTTTTATTTTTATATTTTATTTTTCTTTTTTATATATATTAAATATATATAAATTTTATTTTATTGGAAAAATCACGTTAATGATCCTTCCGCAGGTTCACCTACGGAAACCTTGTTACGACTTTTACTTCCTCTAAACCATCAAGTTTGGTCAACTTCTGCGAAACAACCGTAACACGTTAGCGTCACAGTGATCACGTCCGGAGACCTCACTAAATAATTCAATCGGTAGTAGCGACGGGCGGTGTGTACAAAGGGCAGGGACTTAATCAATACGAGTTAATGACTCGCACTTACTAGGAATTCCAAGTTCATGTGAACAGTTTCAGTTCACAATCCCAAGCATGAAAGTGGTTCAGCGGTTTACCCGGACCTCTCGGTCTAGGAAATACACGTTGATACTTTCATTGTAGCGCGCGTGCAGCCCAGGACATCTAAGGGCATTCCAGACCTGTTATTGCTCAATCTCATTATTGCTAGACGCAATTTGTCCATTTAAGAAGCTAGTGTCCTTATAATGGGACAAACAAACAGGTACGACTCCACTAACATAAACACATTCAAACACAATTATATTTTACTATATTCATGAATGAAGGCTATGAAAGCTTCAACATCATAATCCTGAAAGCATCTATTTAATATATTTGAGTCTCGTTCGTTATCGGAATTAACCAGACAAATCACTCCACGAACTAAGAACGGCCATGCACCACCACCCATAGATTCGAGAAAGAGCTATCAATCTGTCTTACACGCTTATGTTCGGACCTGGTAAGTTTTCCCGTGTTGAGTCAAATTAAGCCGCAGGCTCCACTCCTGGTGGTGCCCTTCCGTCAATTCCTTTAAGTTTCAGCTTTGCAACCATACTTCCCCCGGAGCCCAAAAGCTTTGGTTTCCCGGGAAGCGACTGAGAGAGCCATAGAAGTAGCTACACCCAATTGCTAGCTGGCATCGTTTATGGTTAGAACTAGGGCGTATCTGATCGCCTTCGAACCTCTAACTTTCGTTCTTGATTAATGAAAACATCTTTGGCAAATGCTTTCGCTTAAGTTAGTCTTACGACGGTCCAAGAATTTCACCTCTCGCGTCGTAATACTAATGCCCCCAATCTGCTTCTATTAATCATTACCTCTTGATCTAAAAACCAATGAAAGTAGATCAGAAGTCTTATTTCATTATTCCATGCACAAAATATTCAGGCATTTGGAGCCTGCTTTAAGCACTCTAATTTGTTCAAAGTAATTGTAACGGCCCACAACAGCACTCGATGAAGAGCACTGAAGCAGGTTTTAATAGGAGGAATACATAATGGTACATAAGTATCATAAATGTATAAGAACTCCACCGATAATACGCTTGCATACATAAGGTAATGTACAATCCACAATTGTAGTTGTACTACCCGTATGAAGCACAAATTCAACTACGAACGTTTTAACCGCAACAACTTTAATATACGCTATTGGAGCTGGAATTACCGCGGCTGCTGGCACCAGACTTGCCCTCCAATTGGTCCTTGTTAAAGGATTTAAAGTGTACTCATTCCAATTACAGGGCCTCGGATATGAGTCCTGTATTGTTATTTTTCGTCACTACCTCCCCGAACTGGGAGTGGGTAATTTACGCGCCTGCTGCCTTCCTTAGATGTGGTAGCCGTTTCTCAGGCTCCCTCTCCGGAATCGAACCCTGATTCCCCGTTACCCGTAGCAACCATGGTAGTCCTAGATACTACCATCAATAGTTGATAGGGCAGACATTTGAAAGATCTGTCGTCGGTACTAGACCATACGATCGGCAAATTATCTAGAGTTCAACCATTATAACGATTTCCGAAGAAATCGCTTGGTTTTAGCCTAATAAAAGCACACGTTCCAAAAGGTCCGTGTTTATATTGCATGTATTAGCTCTAGAATTACCACAGTTATCCAAGTAACTGTTAACGATCTAATAAACCATAACTGATATAATGAGCCTTTTGCGGTTTCACTTTTAATTCGTGTGTACTTAGACATGCATGGCTTAATCTTTGAGACAAGCATATAACTACTGGCAGGATCAACCAGAATAATGTTATAATATTTTATTTTTAATATTATTTGAAATTTTGAAAAATAACATCAATCTCCTCTCAATAAATCCAATGATAAAGTTTTTATTTTTTTTTTTTTTATTTATTTATATTTATACATACTTTTTGTTTTATATCCTCCCTAATAGGGATAATTATTATTTTATTTTTTTTACCAACACAATTTTTATTTGTATATATTTTTTGGTAAATTTATTTTTATTTTTATTTATTTGTATGTATTTTGTATGGGTATTTTGTATGGGTATTTTGTATTTTTACTTTTATCTGGAAAATGAGGGAAAATGCATTTCACAAAGGTTTCATATAACAACTATTTTTATTTTAACAAAGAGAACTCCTACCGTATGGTGAACTCTGATATTGTTAAATTTTAGTGTAGCACCTTTCACAAATACATATCAATGATTATTTTCAAATTTCTAATATTTTCTTTTACTTCAATATATTGAAGTGTTTTTGGAATATTTTTATAAAATAAACCATTTATTTATGATATAGAATTAATAATTCTTTTTAATAATTTTTCTTTATGAACATTTTTATGTTCAACAAATAATCCCAATTGGAAATTAATATTTATTATTTTTTTTTCGACATTACTTTACTTAAAGTATTTTTTTTTGACATCTTTGCCACAAAGCCAGTGTTCTTAGCCACAACGCCGTGGTACCACTTTTGGTGAAAACGAGGTGCGAGTCCCCGCCCAATCATAATACCACATTACCAGTAAGTTAATTCGTTGCAACTTAAAAAGCCACATCGAAAGAGGTTTACATACATGTTTCCTTAACATCAAAATATGCGCCCCCTTTGGTAGTTTGAGTTTTTTTCACAACAAAGTGGAGGTAAATAACATGACCAAACTAATAACTTCATATTTTCCTCTTTTTGGATCGAAAATGCT
>NW_026605125.1:25000-32500 GCF_945859705.1 Episyrphus balteatus | reverse complement strand
AACTACTATCCGGGGAACAAAATTCAAGAATTTTTATTTACCCAGAACGAGTACATAAACCATGTTATTGCTTCCAATTCAAGCCCGACTATCTCAATCTTCAGAGCCAATCCTTATCCCGAAGTTACGGATCTAATTTGCCGACTTCCCTTACCTACATTATTCTATCGACTAGAGACTCTTCACCTTGGAGACCAGCTGCGGATATCGGTACGGCCTGTTGAGAAGTTTGCGTAATCCCACCATAAATTTTCAAGGTCCGAGGAGAAAATATCGACACAACAGTAAATGTCATGCTCTTCTAGTCCATCTACCATATCTCTCTTCGAAAGACTTCCATGGTAGTACGACTATAAAACAGAAAAGAAAACTCTTTCGATATCTCTCGACGGCTTCTTTATGGTCGTTCCTGTTGCCAGGATGAGCAAAAAGCCCATTTTTAATAACAAACGGATACTCAACAGGTTACGGAATTGGAACCGTATTCCCTTTCGTTCAAAATTTATCAAGTGTTTTAAATATTTATTTTTGTATTTTTTATTTCATATAATAATAATATATATTTTTGTATTTTTAATTTTTTATTTTAATATTTTTTTTTATATACTTTTGTATATTTTTTTTATTTATATTTGCTCATATATTTTTTTTTATATTTTTTTTTTTTTATTTTTAATAACATAATATATATATTTTTGTAATTTATTAAAATGTTTTTTTAATTTTTATTTTTTATTTTTTATAACTTGAAAATTTTCAGCTTTCGCCTTGAACTTAGGACCGACTAACTCGTGATCAACCACTGTTCACACGAAACCCTTCTCCACTTCAGTCCTCCAAGGTCTCATTCGATTATTTGCTACTACCACCAAGATCTGTACCAATAGCGGCTCCATGCAGGCTTACGCCAAACACTTCTAAGCACACCATTGTACCCTCCTACTCACTAAAGTTTCAAAATTTAAATTCAATCAGATCGAAAATAAACCATCTACTTTAGCGATAATGTATAGGTATACAACTTAAGCGCCATCCATTTTAAGGGCTAGTTGCTTCGGCAGGTGAGTTGTTACACACTCCTTAGCGGATTCCGACTTCCATGGCCACCGTCCTGCTGTTTTAAGCAACCAACGCCTTTCATGGTATCTGCATGAGTTGTTAATTTTGGCACCTTAACATTATGTTTGGTTCATCCCACAGCGCCAGTTCTGCTTACCAAAAGTGGCCCACTGGGCACAATATATCACAACCAAAACCTTCATATCAAGAAAGGCTAGGTTCTTACCCATTTAAAGTTTGAGAATAGGTTAAGATCGTTTCGACCCTAAGGCCTCTAATCATTCGCTTTACCAGATAAGATTATTTTATATAATTTTTAATTGCACCAGCTATCCTGAGGGAAACTTCGGAGGGAACCAGCTACTAGATGGTTCGATTAGTCTTTCGCCCCTATACTCAATTCTGACAATCGATTTGCACGTCAGAACTGTTTCGGTCTTCCATCAGGGTTTCCCCTGACTTCAACCTGATCAAGTATAGTTCACCATCTTTCGGGTCACAGCATATATGCTCAAGGTACGCTCTAGTTAGAGGCATAAATAATATAAATATCATTATGCATAACTGTATAGAACGCCCCGGGATTGAATAAATAATTCATAACAAATTATAAACTAATCCCATTAAATTAAGTTAAGTTAATTATGCCATTGGGTTTTATTAAAAATACCCAATGACTTGCACATATGTTAGACTCCTTGGTCCGTGTTTCAAGACGGGTCCCGAAGGTATCCTGAATCTATCGCATTGTTAATCATAAAAGTGCATACAATATAAATAAACAAATCAATAGATCTATTTACCATTGTAAAATTCCGAAAAATTTAAGCACAATATATAATTATATCTGTCAATGATTTATCAAATCCAAAACATTTATTTTATGTTGAAAATCCGAAGATAAACAATTTGAATAAACTTAAGTAATGGATCTTATGATAAATATTTATTACATTAACAGATTACAATGTCCTTATATGGAAAAATTGCACACTATTGTTAAAATATTTTTTATATATTTTTATATTAGTATTGAATTTTCCATAATGGATATTCAGGTTCATCGGGCTTAACCTCTAAGCAGTTTCACGTACTATTTAACTCTCTATTCAGAGTTCTTTTCAACTTTCCCTCACGGTACTTGTTTACTATCGGTCTCATGGTTATATTTAGTTTTAGATGGAGTTTACCACCCACTTAGTGCTGCACTATCAAGCAACACGACTCTTTGGAAACACCTTCTAGTAATCATTAACGTTATACGGGCCTGGCACCCTCTATGGGTAAATGGCCTCATTTAAGAAGGACTTAAATCGTTAATTTCTCATACTAGATTATAGATGTTCCATACACTGCATCCCATATTTGCCATAAAGACAAAATGGCTTAGTGCTGAACTGATTTCTTTTCGCTCGCCGCTACTAAGAAAATCCTTGTTAGTTTCTTTTCCTTCCCTCATTAATATGCTTAAATTCGGGGAGTTATCTCATATGAGTTGAGGTTGCTTAACACTTTTTATTTGCTTAATAATTTTATATACTCAATTCAAAATATTTTTTATATATCGATCATTTCAGCCATTTTATCAATTCAAGTAGAATGCCTCAATTGCCAAATTATATTATGACAACGATCTGCAATGTTAGAAATTTTTATATACTAACATCCTCTAAAAAATAGATAAAACGAACTTACTGTCGCTCGATATTATTTTGAGGTATATATTATATTTTAATATTATGAATTTTTACAAATCCAATAATATAACATGCGCATTTGATAAATCAAAAGCAGCTTATTTAGCATAGTATCACAACCCTCAACCATATGTAGTCCAAGCAGCACTTCAAAATTAATTAAAGTACATAACAGCATGGACTGCTATATGCGTTCAAAATGTCGATGTTCATGTGTCCTGCAGTTCACACGATGACGCACAGTTTGCTGCGTTCTTCATCGACCCATGAGCCAAGTGATCCACCGCTTAGAGTATTATTATTTTTTTATTTTATATTTAGTCAATTTTTTTTTTTAAGAAATAAAAATTTATTTCTTTTTATATTTTATGTATTTTTTTTATGTTGCGAATGTCCAATTCCAAAGAATCGTTAACTTATAAATTTCTTTTAAAGAAATCTAAGTACAACATTTTTATACATTTTTATTTTTATATATATATATCGTTACAACTTATGCTATGCGTTTTAGCCGGATAGTACCGGGATATTGTCCAAGTACGACACCTTTAGGGGTTAATTCGTCGCAACGTATACACGCCACGCCGAAGGGCGGGTTTTTACACCCAGGAGGATATTACCCCGAAGGGTACGACACCTTTGTTTTTTCGACTTTTGCTCTAGCAAGTTTGTTTATGCATATATATATTTTCATAAGCGTCACTATTTCGATGACGATGACAATTGGCTACCATTTAAATATTTTGTTCATATTTTTTTTTGAAAAAAAAAGACCGAATGCATTACTTATAGTAATACACCCAGTCTAATTTGTTTTTGTATTTTGGTTATAACGTCACTATTTAGATGACAACACCATTTGGCTACGATTTAAATATTTTGTTCATATTTTTTTTTGAAAAAAAAAGACTGAATGCATTACATATAGTAACACACCCAGTCTAATTTGTTTTTGTATATTGGCTAAAAACGTCACTATTTAGATGACGACACCATTTGGCTACCATTTAAATATTTTGTTCATATTTTTTTTTTGAAAAAAAAAGACTGAATGCATTACTTATAGTAACACACCCAGTCTATTTTGTATTTGTTTTTTTTTTATTATATATATATCGTTACAACTTATGCTATGCGTTTTAGCCGGATAGTACCGGGATATTGTCCAAGTACGACACCTTTAGGGGTTAATTCGTCGCAACGTATACACGCCACGCCGAAGGGCGGGTTTTTACACCCAGGAGGATATTACCCCGAAGGGTACGACACCTTTGTTGTTCGACTTTTGCTATAGCAAGTTTGTTTATTCATATATATATTTTCATAAGCGTCACTATTTCGATGACGATGACAATTGGCTACCGTTTAAATACTTTGTTCTTAATTTTTTTTGAAAAAAAAAGACTGAATGCATTACTTATAGTAACACACCCAGTCTAATTTGTATTTGTATTTTTACTTCTTTTGAAGTATTCTTTTTTGTATTTGTTTATATATTTATTGTATATTTTATACATTTTGTACCATAATTGTACATTTTTATTTTTATATTTTATTTTTCTTTTTTATATATATTAAATATATATAAATTTTATTTTATTGGAAAAATCACGTTAATGATCCTTCCGCAGGTTCACCTACGGAAACCTTGTTACGACTTTTACTTCCTCTAAACCATCAAGTTTGGTCAACTTCTGCGAAACAACCGTAACACGTTAGCGTCACAGTGATCACGTCCGGAGACCTCACTAAATAATTCAATCGGTAGTAGCGACGGGCGGTGTGTACAAAGGGCAGGGACTTAATCAATACGAGTTAATGACTCGCACTTACTAGGAATTCCAAGTTCATGTGAACAGTTTCAGTTCACAATCCCAAGCATGAAAGTGGTTCAGCGGTTTACCCGGACCTCTCGGTCTAGGAAATACACGTTGATACTTTCATTGTAGCGCGCGTGCAGCCCAGGACATCTAAGGGCATTCCAGACCTGTTATTGCTCAATCTCATTATTGCTAGACGCAATTTGTCCATTTAAGAAGCTAGTGTCCTTATAATGGGACAAACAAACAGGTACGACTCCACTAACATAAACACATTCAAACACAATTATATTTTACTATATTCATGAATGAAGGCTATGAAAGCTTCAACATCATAATCCTGAAAGCATCTATTTAATATATTTGAGTCTCGTTCGTTATCGGAATTAACCAGACAAATCACTCCACGAACTAAGAACGGCCATGCACCACCACCCATAGATTCGAGAAAGAGCTATCAATCTGTCTTACACGCTTATGTTCGGACCTGGTAAGTTTTCCCGTGTTGAGTCAAATTAAGCCGCAGGCTCCACTCCTGGTGGTGCCCTTCCGTCAATTCCTTTAAGTTTCAGCTTTGCAACCATACTTCCCCCGGAGCCCAAAAGCTTTGGTTTCCCGGGAAGCGACTGAGAGAGCCATAGAAGTAGCTACACCCAATTGCTAGCTGGCATCGTTTATGGTTAGAACTAGGGCGGTATCTGATCGCCTTCGAACCTCTAACTTTCGTTCTTGATTAATGAAAACATCTTTGGCAAATGCTTTCGCTTAAGTTAGTCTTACGACGGTCCAAGAATTTCACCTCTCGCGTCGTAATACTAATGCCCCCAATCTGCTTCTATTAATCATTACCTCTTGATCTAAAAACCAATGAAAGTAGATCAGAAGTCTTATTTCATTATTCCATGCACAAAATATTCAGGCATTTGGAGCCTGCTTTAAGCACTCTAATTTGTTCAAAGTAATTGTAACGGCCCACAACAGCACTCGATGAAGAGCACTGAAGCAGGTTTTAATAGGAGGAATACATAATGGTACATAAGTATCATAAATGTATAAGAACTCCACCGATAATACGCTTGCATACATAAGGTAATGTACAATCCACAATTGTAGTTGTACTACCCGTATGAAGCACAAATTCAACTACGAACGTTTTAACCGCAACAACTTTAATATACGCTATTGGAGCTGGAATTACCGCGGCTGCTGGCACCAGACTTGCCCTCCAATTGGTCCTTGTTAAAGGATTTAAAGTGTACTCATTCCAATTACAGGGCCTCGGATATGAGTCCTGTATTGTTATTTTTCGTCACTACCTCCCCGAACTGGGAGTGGGTAATTTACGCGCCTGCTGCCTTCCTTAGATGTGGTAGCCGTTTCTCAGGCTCCCTCTCCGGAATCGAACCCTGATTCCCCGTTACCCGTAGCAACCATGGTAGTCCTAGATACTACCATCAATAGTTGATAGGGCAGACATTTGAAAGATCTGTCGTCGGTACTAGACCATACGATCGGCAAATTATCTAGAGTTCAACCATTATAACGATTTCCGAAGAAATCGCTTGGTTTTAGCCTAATAAAAGCACACGTTCCAAAAGGTCCGTGTTTATATTGCATGTATTAGCTCTAGAATTACCACAGTTATCCAAGTAACTGTTAACGATCTAATAAACCATAACTGATATAATGAGCCTTTTGCGGTTTCACTTTTAATTCGTGTGTACTTAGACATGCATGGCTTAATCTTTGAGACAAGCATATAACTACTGGCAGGATCAACCAGAATAATGTTATAATATTTTATTTTTAATATTATTTGAAATTTTGAAAAATAACATCAATCTCCTCTCAATAAATCCAATGATAAAGTTTTTATTTTTTTTTTTTTTATTTATTTATATTTATACATACTTTTTGTTTTATATCCTCCCTAATAGGGATAATTATTATTTTATTTTTTTTACCAACACAATTTTTATTTGTATATATTTTTTGGTAAATTTATTTTTATTTTTATTTATTTGTATGTATTTTGTATGGGTATTTTGTATGGGTATTTTGTATTTTTACTTTTATCTGGAAAATGAGGGAAAATGCATTTCACAAAGGTTTCATATAACAACTATTTTTATTTTAACAAAGAGAACTCCTACCGTATGGTGAACTCTGATATTGTTAAATTTTAGTGTAGCACCTTTCACAAATACATATCAATGATTATTTTCAAATTTCTAATATTTTCTTTTACTTCAATATATTGAAGTGTTTTTGGAATATTTTTATAAAATAAACCATTTATTTATGATATAGAATTAATAATTCTTTTTAATAATTTTTCTTTATGAACATTTTTATGTTCAACAAATAATCCCAATTGGAAATTAATATTTATTATTTTTTTTTCGACATTACTTTACTTAAAGTATTTTTTTTTGACATCTTTGCCACAAAGCCAGTGTTCTTAGCCACAACGCCGTGGTACCACTTTTGGTGAAAACGAGGTGCGAGTCCCCGCCCAATCATAATACCACATTACCAGTAAGTTAATTCGTTGCAACTTAAAAAGCCACATCGAAAGAGGTTTACATACATGTTTCCTTAACATCAAAATATGCGCCCCCTTTGGTAGTTTGAGTTTTTTTCACAACAAAGTGGAGGTAAATAACATGACCAAACTAATAACTTCATATTTTCCTCTTTTTGGATCGAAAATGCTCGATTCCGTAAAATAGATTTGAAACATACTTGGATACATTCGGTTCGGCGAATTTTCACAAAAAAAGTTGACCCTTTTTTTGGGACTTAGTGCAATTTTTGAAAAATTTTGTATGGGAAAAAGTCAACTTTTTCCAGAAATCCGAAAAAAGGCCCAAAAACGCACTTGGTTGCGGTCGAGTTTTACTAGGGTAGGAAAAACCACTTGC
>NW_026605125.1:15000-20000 GCF_945859705.1 Episyrphus balteatus | reverse complement strand
TTTCGGTCTTCCATCAGGGTTTCCCCTGACTTCAACCTGATCAAGTATAGTTCACCATCTTTCGGGTCACAGCATATATGCTCAAGGTACGCTCTAGTTAGAGGCATAAATAATATAAATATCATTATGCATAACTGTATAGAACGCCCCGGGATTGAATAAATAATTCATAACAAATTATAAACTAATCCCATTAAATTAAGTTAAGTTAATTATGCCATTGGGTTTTATTAAAAATACCCAATGACTTGCACATATGTTAGACTCCTTGGTCCGTGTTTCAAGACGGGTCCCGAAGGTATCCTGAATCTATCGCATTGTTAATCATAAAAGTGCATACAATATAAATAAACAAATCAATAGATCTATTTACCATTGTAAAATTCCGAAAAATTTAAGCACAATATATAATTATATCTGTCAATGATTTATCAAATCCAAAACATTTATTTTATGTTGAAAATCCGAAGATAAACAATTTGAATAAACTTAAGTAATGGATCTTATGATAAATATTTATTACATTAACAGATTACAATGTCCTTATATGGAAAAATTGCACACTATTGTTAAAATATTTTTTATATATTTTTATATTAGTATTGAATTTTCCATAATGGATATTCAGGTTCATCGGGCTTAACCTCTAAGCAGTTTCACGTACTATTTAACTCTCTATTCAGAGTTCTTTTCAACTTTCCCTCACGGTACTTGTTTACTATCGGTCTCATGGTTATATTTAGTTTTAGATGGAGTTTACCACCCACTTAGTGCTGCACTATCAAGCAACACGACTCTTTGGAAACACCTTCTAGTAATCATTAACGTTATACGGGCCTGGCACCCTCTATGGGTAAATGGCCTCATTTAAGAAGGACTTAAATCGTTAATTTCTCATACTAGATTATAGATGTTCCATACACTGCATCCCATATTTGCCATAAAGACAAAATGGCTTAGTGCTGAACTGATTTCTTTTCGCTCGCCGCTACTAAGAAAATCCTTGTTAGTTTCTTTTCCTTCCCTCATTAATATGCTTAAATTCGGGGAGTTATCTCATATGAGTTGAGGTTGCTTAACACTTTTTATTTGCTTAATAATTTTATATACTCAATTCAAAATATTTTTTATATATCGATCATTTCAGCCATTTTATCAATTCAAGTAGAATGCCTCAATTGCCAAATTATATTATGACAACGATCTGCAATGTTAGAAATTTTTATATACTAACATCCTCTAAAAAATAGATAAAACGAACTTACTGTCGCTCGATATTATTTTGAGGTATATATTATATTTTAATATTATGAATTTTTACAAATCCAATAATATAACATGCGCATTTGATAAATCAAAAGCAGCTTATTTAGCATAGTATCACAACCCTCAACCATATGTAGTCCAAGCAGCACTTCAAAATTAATTAAAGTACATAACAGCATGGACTGCTATATGCGTTCAAAATGTCGATGTTCATGTGTCCTGCAGTTCACACGATGACGCACAGTTTGCTGCGTTCTTCATCGACCCATGAGCCAAGTGATCCACCGCTTAGAGTATTATTATTTTTTTATTTTATATTTAGTCAATTTTTTTTTTTAAGAAATAAAAATTTATTTCTTTTTATATTTTATGTATTTTTTTTATGTTGCGAATGTCCAATTCCAAAGAATCGTTAACTTATAAATTTCTTTTAAAGAAATCTAAGTACAACATTTTTATACATTTTTATTTTTATATATATATATCGTTACAACTTATGCTATGCGTTTTAGCCGGATAGTACCGGGATATTGTCCAAGTACGACACCTTTAGGGGTTAATTCGTCGCAACGTATACACGCCACGCCGAAGGGCGGGTTTTTACACCCAGGAGGATATTACCCCGAAGGGTACGACACCTTTGTTTTTTCGACTTTTGCTCTAGCAAGTTTGTTTATGCATATATATATTTTCATAAGCGTCACTATTTCGATGACGATGACAATTGGCTACCATTTAAATATTTTGTTCATATTTTTTTTTGAAAAAAAAAGACCGAATGCATTACTTATAGTAATACACCCAGTCTAATTTGTTTTTGTATTTTGGTTATAACGTCACTATTTAGATGACAACACCATTTGGCTACGATTTAAATATTTTGTTCATATTTTTTTTTGAAAAAAAAAGACTGAATGCATTACATATAGTAACACACCCAGTCTAATTTGTTTTTGTATATTGGCTAAAAACGTCACTATTTAGATGACGACACCATTTGGCTACCATTTAAATATTTTGTTCATATTTTTTTTTTAAAAAAAAAAGACTGAATGCATTACTTATAGTAACACACCCAGTCTATTTTGTATTTGTTTTTTTTTTATTATATATATATCGTTACAACTTATGCTATGCGTTTTAGCCGGATAGTACCGGGATATTGTCCAAGTACGACACCTTTAGGGGTTAATTCGTCGCAACGTATACACGCCACGCCGAAGGGCGGGTTTTTACACCCAGGAGGATATTACCCCGAAGGGTACGACACCTTTGTTGTTCGACTTTTGCTATAGCAAGTTTGTTTATTCATATATATATTTTCATAAGCGTCACTATTTCGATGACGATGACAATTGGCTACCGTTTAAATACTTTGTTCTTAATTTTTTTTGAAAAAAAAAGACTGAATGCATTACTTATAGTAACACACCCAGTCTAATTTGTATTTGTATTTTTACTTCTTTTGAAGTATTCTTTTTTGTATTTGTTTATATATTTATTGTATATTTTATACATTTTGTACCATAATTGTACATTTTTATTTTTATATTTTATTTTTCTTTTTTATATATATTAAATATATATAAATTTTATTTTATTGGAAAAATCACGTTAATGATCCTTCCGCAGGTTCACCTACGGAAACCTTGTTACGACTTTTACTTCCTCTAAACCATCAAGTTTGGTCAACTTCTGCGAAACAACCGTAACACGTTAGCGTCACAGTGATCACGTCCGGAGACCTCACTAAATAATTCAATCGGTAGTAGCGACGGGCGGTGTGTACAAAGGGCAGGGACTTAATCAATACGAGTTAATGACTCGCACTTACTAGGAATTCCAAGTTCATGTGAACAGTTTCAGTTCACAATCCCAAGCATGAAAGTGGTTCAGCGGTTTACCCGGACCTCTCGGTCTAGGAAATACACGTTGATACTTTCATTGTAGCGCGCGTGCAGCCCAGGACATCTAAGGGCATTCCAGACCTGTTATTGCTCAATCTCATTATTGCTAGACGCAATTTGTCCATTTAAGAAGCTAGTGTCCTTATAATGGGACAAACAAACAGGTACGACTCCACTAACATAAACACATTCAAACACAATTATATTTTACTATATTCATGAATGAAGGCTATGAAAGCTTCAACATCATAATCCTGAAAGCATCTATTTAATATATTTGAGTCTCGTTCGTTATCGGAATTAACCAGACAAATCACTCCACGAACTAAGAACGGCCATGCACCACCACCCATAGATTCGAGAAAGAGCTATCAATCTGTCTTACACGCTTATGTTCGGACCTGGTAAGTTTTCCCGTGTTGAGTCAAATTAAGCCGCAGGCTCCACTCCTGGTGGTGCCCTTCCGTCAATTCCTTTAAGTTTCAGCTTTGCAACCATACTTCCCCCGGAGCCCAAAAGCTTTGGTTTCCCGGGAAGCGACTGAGAGAGCCATAGAAGTAGCTACACCCAATTGCTAGCTGGCATCGTTTATGGTTAGAACTAGGGCGGTATCTGATCGCCTTCGAACCTCTAACTTTCGTTCTTGATTAATGAAAACATCTTTGGCAAATGCTTTCGCTTAAGTTAGTCTTACGACGGTCCAAGAATTTCACCTCTCGCGTCGTAATACTAATGCCCCCAATCTGCTTCTATTAATCATTACCTCTTGATCTAAAAACCAATGAAAGTAGATCAGAAGTCTTATTTCATTATTCCATGCACAAAATATTCAGGCATTTGGAGCCTGCTTTAAGCACTCTAATTTGTTCAAAGTAATTGTAACGGCCCACAACAGCACTCGATGAAGAGCACTGAAGCAGGTTTTAATAGGAGGAATACATAATGGTACATAAGTATCATAAATGTATAAGAACTCCACCGATAATACGCTTGCATACATAAGGTAATGTACAATCCACAATTGTAGTTGTACTACCCGTATGAAGCACAAATTCAACTACGAACGTTTTAACCGCAACAACTTTAATATACGCTATTGGAGCTGGAATTACCGCGGCTGCTGGCACCAGACTTGCCCTCCAATTGGTCCTTGTTAAAGGATTTAAAGTGTACTCATTCCAATTACAGGGCCTCGGATATGAGTCCTGTATTGTTATTTTTCGTCACTACCTCCCCGAACTGGGAGTGGGTAATTTACGCGCCTGCTGCCTTCCTTAGATGTGGTAGCCGTTTCTCAGGCTCCCTCTCCGGAATCGAACCCTGATTCCCCGTTACCCGTAGCAACCATGGTAGTCCTAGATACTACCATCAATAGTTGATAGGGCAGACATTTGAAAGATCTGTCGTCGGTACTAGACCATACGATCGGCAAATTATCTAGAGTTCAACCATTATAACGATTTCCGAAGAAATCGCTTGGTTTTAGCCTAATAAAAGCACACGTTCCAAAAGGTCCGTGTTTATATTGCATGTATTAGCTCTAGAATTACCACAGTTATCCAAGTAACTGTTAACGATCTAATAAACCATAACTGATATAATGAGCCTTTTGCGGTTTCACTTTTAATTCGTGTGTACTTAGACATGCATGGCTTAATCTTTGAGACAAGCATATAACTACTGGCAGGATCAACCAGAATAATGTTATAATATTTTATTTTTAATATTATTTGAAATTTTGAAAAATAACATCAATCTCCTCTCAATAAATCCAATGATAAAGTTTTTATTTTTTTTTTTTTTATTTATTTATATTTATACATACTT